>NC_061511.1:59694784-59776573 GCF_022539505.1 Lolium rigidum
GTGCGCGACGCAAGGAGTGCGTCAAGCGCTCGCGATTCGACGACGGCGCCGGCCCCTCCGACAGCCAGTAGTCGACTGCGCGACTGCGAGTAACCCCAACCGTGGTAGGCCGCGCGACGGCGAGTAGGTATGGCCGTTGTAGTTTTATGTTACACTAGTAGGAAAAGCCTCATCAGTGGCGCACCAAAAATGGTTTCTGTGGCGCATGGGAGGTGCGCCACAGAAACCTCGCCACAAAAATAAGGTTTCTGTGGCGCACCTGCCAATGCGCCACAGAATTAAGGTTTCGTGGCGCACGTGTTCTTAGGTGCGCCACGTAAAAGCGTGCGCCACAGAATTGGTTTTCGATGCGCCACATAATTTGCTTGTATTATACACGATTTTGTGCTGCCTCGCTATACACATGCAGCTTTATAGACAGCAATATACGTATATACGTGATTATATACAGCAACATTCGGATATAATATAAATATCATGTACATTGCACGTATATAACATAGACATCATCATCACATTACTTAGAGCCCGATCGAGATACATATATAGTGGCAAGTGTCAAATGTTTTGCATACAACTCTTAATTCATACAAAATTCACAATTTCGAGATACAAAGTAGTCTTCATCCGGTTCCTCCTTTGCTCCCTCATTTCTACCCACCAGGCTCGCTTGCATCGGGGTCATTCATCCGAGCTTCCTACTATGATGAAAATGGAAGAAAGTGAGACCAACAAGTCCGATGCACAAGAGAAATGGAATAAATGCCTCATACATTGTTGGTCAACACAAATATTAACATTCAGAGACGGTGTAAGTGAGACCAAGTCCGATGCACAAGAGATTGATATTTGTGCTATCTTACCAGGCTCACTTATGCCGCCCCCGAGTTTACGGTGACCAAACATTTTAATCATCGGCATTTTGAAAATCTCAAAGCAAATGGAATGTCAAAATGGAATAAGTGCCTCATACATTGTTGGTCAACACAAATACTATGGTCAGAAACCATAGTTGCAGTATACACCGCAGTATACTTTGCAGAAGGGCCCCCTTTCCCCGGCCGCCGTTCCGTGAACAGGTGCTTGACGACATGATGCGTGTAGTTGACACGTCCGTTGGGAACCCCAAGAGGAAGGTGTGATGCGCACAGCAGCAAGTTTCCCTCAGTAAGAAACCAAGGTTTAATCGAACCAGAGAGGAGTCAAGAAGCACGTTGAAGGTTGATGGCGGCGGGATGTAGTGCGGCGCAACACCGGAGATTCCGGCGCCAACGTGGAACCCGCACAACACAACCAAAGTACTTTGCCCCAACGAAACAGATGAGGTTGTCAATCTCACCGGCTTGCTGTAACAAAGGATTAACCGTATTGTGTGGAAGATGATTGTTTGCAGAGAAAATAGTAAAACAAGTATTGCAAGCAGATTTGTATTTCAGTATTAAAAGAATGGACCGGGGTCCACAGCTCACTAGAGGTGTCTCTCCCATAAGATAAAAGCATGTTGGGTGAACAAATTACAATCGGGCAATTGACAAATAGAGAGGGCATAACAATGCACATACATGACATGATAAGTATAGTGAGATTTAATTGGGCATTACGACAAAGTACATAGACCGCCATCCAATCGCATCTATGCCTAAAAAGTCCACCTTCAGAGTTATCATCCGAACCCTTCCAGCATTAAGTTGCAAAGCAACAGACAATTGCATTAAGTATGGTGCGTAATGTAATCAACAACTACATCCTCGGACATAGCGCCAATGTTTTATCCCTAGTGGCAACAACGACAACACAACCTTAGAACTTTCCGTCACCGTCCCGTGTGTCAATGCGAGGCATGAACCCACTATCGAGCATAAATACTCCCTCTTGGAGTTAAAAGTAAAAACTTGGCCAGAGCCTCTACTAGAAATGGAGAGCATGCAAGATCATAAACAACACATGTGTAATAACTTGATAATTAACATGACATGGTATTCTCTATCCATCGGATCCCGACAAACACAACATATAGAATTACAGATAGATGATCTTGATCATGTTAGGCAGCTCACAAGATCCAACAATGAAGCACAATGAGGAGAAGACAACCATCTAGCTACTGCTATGGACCCATAGTCCAGGGGTGAACTACTCACTCATCACTCCGGAGGCGACCATGGCGGTGTAGAGTCCTCCGGGAGATGAATCCCCTCTCCGGCAGGGTGCCGGAGGAGATCTCCTGAATCCCCCGAGATGGGATCGGCGGCGGCGGCGTCTCGTAAGGTTTTCCGTATCGTGGTTTTTCGCAACAGGGGTTTCGCGACGGAGGCTTTAAGTAGGCGGAAGGGCGAGTCGGGGGCCGACGAGGGGCCCACACCATAGGGCGGCGCGGCCCCCCGGGCCGCGCCGCCATGTGGTGTCGCCACCTCGTGGCCCCACTTCGTATGTTCTTCGGTCTTCCGGAAGCTCCGTGGAAAAATAGGCCCCCGGGTCTTCGTTTCGTCCAATTCCGAGAATATTTCGTTACTAGGATTTCTGAAACCAAAAACACAGTAAAACATGAACCGGCACTTCGGCATCTTGTTAATAGGTTAGTTCCGTAAAATGCACGAATATGACATAAAGTGTGCATAAAACATGTAGGTATCATCAATAATATGGCATAGAACATAAGAAATTATCGATACGTCGGAGACGTATCAAGCATCCCCAAGCTTAGTTCTCGCTCGTCCCGAGCAGGTAAAACGATAACAAAGATAATTTCTGAAGTGATATGCCATCATAACCTTGATCATACTATTTGTAAACATATGTAGTGAATGCAGCGATCAAAACAATGGTAATGATATGAGTAAACAAGTGAATCATATAGCAAAGACTTTTCATGAATAGTACTTCAAGACAAGTATTAATAAGTCTTGCATAAGAGTTAACTCATAAAGCAATAAATCAAAGTAAAGGCATTGAAGCAACACAAAGGAAGATTAAGTTTCAGCGGTTGCTTTCAACTTGTAACATGTATATCTCATGGATAATTGTCAACATAGAGTAATATAACAAGTACAATATGCAAGTATGTAGGAATCAATGCACAGTTCACACAAGTGTTTGCTTCTTGAGGTGGAGAGAGATAGGTGAACTGACTCAACATAAAAGTAAAGAGAATGGTCCTTCAAAGAGGAAAGCATCTATTGCTATATTTGTGCTAGAGCTTTTATTTTGAAAACATGAAACAATTTTGTCAACGGTAGTAATAAAGCATATGAGTTATGTACATTATATCTTACAAGTTGCAAGTCTCATGCATAGTATACTAATAGTGCCCGCACCTTGTCCTAATTAACTTGGACTACCGGATCTTTGCAATGCACATGTTTTGACCAAGTGTCACAATGGGGTACCTCCATGCCGCCCGTACAAAGGTCTAAGGAGAAAGCTCGCATTTTGGATTTCTCGCTTTTGATTATTCTCAACTTAGACATCCATACCGGGACAACATGGACAACAGTATAATGGACTCCTCTTTAATGCATAAGCATGTGGCAACAATTATTATTCTCATATGAGATTGAGGATATATGTCCAAACTCGAAACTTCCACCATGAATCATGGCTTTAGTTAGCGGCCCAAAGTTCTTCTCTAACAATATGCATGCTCCAACCATGAAGGTGGTAGATCTCTCTTACTTCGTACAAGACGGACATGCATAGCAACTCACATGATATCCAACAAAGAATAGTTGATGGCGTCCCCGTAAACATGGTTATCGCTCAACAAGCAACTTAATAAGAGATAAAGTGCATAAGTACATATTCAATACTACAATAGTTTTTAAGCTATTTGTCCCATGAGCTATATATTGCAAAGGTGAATGATGGAATTTTAAAGGTAGCACTCAAGCAATTTACTTTGGAATGGCGGATAAATACCATGTAGTAGGTAGGTATGGTGGACACAAATGGCATAGTGGTTGGATCAAGTATTTTGGATGCATGAGAAGTATTCCCTCTCGATACAAGGTTTAGGCTAGCAAGGCTATTTGAAACAAACACAAGGATGAACGGTACAGCAAAACTCACATAAAAGTCATATGGTAAACATTATAAGACTCCATACCGTCTTCCTTGTTGTTCAAAACTCTATACTAGATGTTATCTAGACTCTAGAGAAACCAAATATGCAAACCAAATTAGCAAGCTCTAAGTATTTCTTCATTAATGGGTGCAAAGTATATGATGCAAGAGCTTAAACATGAGCACAACAATTGCCAAGTATCAAATTATCCAAGACATTTTAGAGTTAGTACATGTATCATTTTCCAATTCCAACCATATAACAATTTAACGAAGATGAAACTTCGCCTTGAATACTATGAGTAGAGCCTAAGGACATATTTGTCCATATGCTACAGCGGAGCGTGTCTCTCTCCCATAAAGTGAATGCTAGGATCCATTTTATTCAAACAAAACAAAAAACAAAAACAAACCGACGCTCCAAGCAAAGTGCATAAGATGTGACGGAATAAAAATATAGTTTCAGTGGGAGGAACCTCGATAATGTTGTCGATGAAGAAGGGGATGCCTTGGGCATCCCCAAGCTTAGACGCTTGAGTCTTCTTAATATATGCAGGGGTGAACCACCGGGGCATCCCCAAGCTTAGAGCTTTCACTCTCCTTGATCATATTGCATCATACTCCTCTCTTGACCCTTGAAAACTTCCTCCACACCAAACTCGAAACAACTCATTAGAGGGTTAGTGCATAATAAAAATTCACATGTTCAGAGGTGACACAATCATTCTTAACACTTCTGGACATTGCATAAAGCTACTGGACATTAATGGATCAAAGAAATTCATCCAACATAGCAAAAGAGGCAATGCGAAATAAAAGACAGAATCTGTCAAAACAGAACAGTCCGTAAAGATGGATTTTATTAGGCCACCAGACTTGCTCAAACGAAAATGCTCAAATTGAATGAAAGTTGCGTACATATCTGAGGATCATGCTCGTAAATTGGCGTAATTTTCTGAGCTACCTACAGGGAGATAGACCCAGATTCGTGACAAGCAAAGAAATCTGGAACTCGCGCAGTAATCCAAATCTAGTACTTACTTTTCTATCAAAGACTTTACTTGGCACAACAAAACATAAAACTAAGATAAGGAGAGGTTGCTACAGTAGTAAACAACTTCCAAGACACAAATATAAAACAAAAATACTGGAGTAAAAACATGGGTTGTCTCCCATAAGCGCTTTCTTTAACGCCTTTCAGCCTAGGCGCGAAAGTGTATATCAAGTATTATCGAAGGGTGGTGCACCTACAGCGGGGTTTGGAATTTTCTCAACCATGCATAGTATATTGGATACATAAGTTTCAGCGTCTCCTTTTCATTAGTCTTGGGCTTGCTACTCTCATCGAACAAATTTTCAGGAACAAGCCAAGCATAGTTATGTTCTAGTGCATCATTCATAGCTAGGAGTTTACATGGTATTGGTGCTTTGATCTCCCCACCATCATTAACATTATTAGTGTACCTTATCCTATCCATATCCATTTTTTCAAGGAGATCAACAAAATTAGTATGAGAACCAAGCATATTAAATTTAGCAAAGACCTTTCTAGCCTCTCTTGCTAGACCACCAAATTCTCTAAGAAGGGTTTCTAAAACAAAATCTTTCTTTTCCCCCTCTTCCATATCACCAAGTGTAAGAAACATGTGTTGGATTATAGGATTGAGATTAACAAATTTAGTTTCCAACAAGCGGACTAAAGCAGCAGCAGCAATTTCATAAGTAGGAGCAAGTTCTATCAAGTGTCTATCTTCAAAATCTTCAACGGTACTAACATGGGTGAAAAATTCTTCTATATTGTTCCTCCCAATTATAGACCCTTGTCCTACCGGTATGTTCTTTGCGGTAAAATCAAAAGGAAACATGATGAATCAAGTAAAGTAAATGCAAGTAAACTAATTTTTTTGTGTTTTTGATATAGAGTGCAAGACAAGTAAATAAAGTAAAGCTAGCAACTAATTTTTTTGTGTTTTGATATAATGCAGCAAACAAAGTAGTAAATAAAATAAAGCAAGACAAAAACAAAGTAAAGAGATTGAGAAGTGGAGACTCCCCTTGCAGCCGTGTCTTGATCTCCCCGCAACGGCGCCGTAAATTTGCTTGATGCGTGTAGTTGACACGTCCGTTGGGAACCCCAAGAGAAAGGTGTGATGCGCACAGCGGCAAGTTTCCTCGTAAGAAACCAAGGTTTAATCGAACCAGTAGGAGTCAAGAAGCACGTTGAAGGTTGATGGCGGCGGGATGTAGTGCGGCGCAACACCGGAGATTCCGGCGCCAACGTGGAACCCGCACAACACAACCAAAGTACTTTGCCCCAACGAAACAGATGAGGTTGTCAATCTCACCGGCTTGCTGTAACAAAGGATTAACCGTATTGTGTGGAAGATGATTGTTTGCAGAGAAAATAGTAAAACAAGTATTGCAAGCAGATTTGTATTTCAAGTATTAAAAGAATGGACCGGGGTCCACAGCTCACTAGAGGTGTCTCTCCCATAAGATAAAAGCATGTTGGGTGAACAAATTACAGTCGGGCAATTGACAAATAGAGAGGGCATAACAATGCACATACATGACATGATAAGTATAGTGAGATTTAATTGGGCATTACGACAAAGTACATAGACCGCCATCCAACCGCATCTATGCCTAAAAAGTCCACCTTCAGAGTTATCATCCGAACCCCTTCCAGCATTAAGTTGCAAAGCAAATGTACAATTGCATTAAGTATGGTGCGTAATGTAATCAACAACTACATCCTCGGACATAGCGCCAATGTTTTATCCCTAGTGGCAACAAAGACAACACAACCTTAGAACTTTCTCGTCATCGTCCTGGTGTCAATGCAGCATGAACCCACTATCGAGCATAAATACTCCCTCTTGGAGTTAAAAGTAAAAACTTGGCCATAGCCTCTACTAGAAACGGAGAGCATGCAAGATCATAAACAACACATGTGTAATAACTTGATAATTAACATGACATGGTATTCTCTATCCATCGGATCCCGACAAACACAACATATAGAATTACAGATAGATGATCTTGATCATGTTAGGCAGCTCACAAGATCCAACAATGAAGCACAATGAGGAGAAGACAACCATCTAGCTACAGCTATGGACCCATAGTCCAGGGGTGAACTACTCACTCATCACTCCGGAGGCGACCATGGCGGTGTAGAGTCCTCCGGGAGATGAATCCCCTCTCCGGCAGTGGTGCCGGAGGAGATCTCCAGAATCCCCCGAGATGGGATCGGCGGCGGCGGCGTCTCGCAAGGTTTTCCGTATCATGGTTTTTTCGCATCGTGGGTTTCGCGACGGAGGCTTTAAGTAGGCGGAAGGGCAGAGTCGGGGCCGGACGAGGGGCCACACCATAGGCGGCGCGGGCCCCCCCGGGCCGCGCCGCCATGTGGTGTCGCCACCTCGTGGCCCCACTTCGTATGTTCTTCGGTCTTCCGGAAGCTCCGTGGAAAAATAGGCCCTCGGGTCTTCGTTTCGTCCAATTCCGAGAATATTTCGTTACTAGGATTTCTGAAACCAAAAACAGCAGTAAAACGAGAACCGGCACTTCGGCATCTTGTTAATAGGTTAGTTCCAGAAAATGCACGAATATGACATAAAGTGTGCATAAAACATGTAGGTATCATCAATAATATGGCATAGAACATAATAAATTATCGATACGTCGGAGACGTATCACGACACAACGACGCCGATCTGCCTCTCCGGCGCAGAACCACGGCAGTCCCTCGCCGTCCAGTGAACGAGTCCTTGATGCAAAGACCGTGCCGACCTGCCCAGCATTATGCCGGGCCGTGTTGCCGCGCTTCAGGCCGTGTGTCCCGCGCCCTGCATCGCCTTCTTGCCCGGTGAACCAATAGACGATCGTTGGAATAAGGAAACCGATGACGGCCGGTCGCAAGATTAAATTGCGATCGGCCGTCATCGGCTTCCTTATTCCAACGATTAGTCTATTCGTTCACCGGGCAAAAAGGCGAAGAGTGCAGGGCGCCTGAGACACGGCCTGAAGCACGGCAACAGGGGTCGGCATGATGCTAGGGAGGCTGACACCGTCTTTGCATTAAGGACTCGTTCACTTACTGGACAGCGAGAGAAGAAAAGTGGTGATGCACCGGAGAGGCAGGTCGGCGTTGTTGTCTCGTCAAAGACTCGTTCACGGAACGGCGGCCGGGGAAAGGGGGGCCCGTCTACAAAGTATATTGCGGCGTATAGGTGACCAAACATTCTAATCATCGGCACTAAAATGGAAGAAAGAGCCAAGTGGTATCTCAACTAGATATCATATGCCTCATACTTTGTTGGTCGAAAGAAATATTAACATTCCGGGATGGGGTCAGTGAGGCCAGGTAGAATGCACAAGAGATTGATATTTGTGCCATCGCACCAGGCTCACTGGCCCCACCCCAGAGTGTACAAGTGACCAAACAATTTAATCATCGGCACTAAAATGGAAGAAAGGCCAATGCAATTAAGAAGTAGCTAGTATGAACTAAATGGAATGCCTCATACTTTGTCGGTCAAAACAAATATTAACATTCGGGGATGGAGTAAGCGAGGCCGGGTAGGATGCACAAGAGATTGATATTTGTGCCATCACACCGGGCTCGCTTGCTCCACCCCTGAGTGTACAAGTGACCAAACATTCTAATCATCGGCCAATGCAATTAAGAAGTGCCAACTCAAATAATAGACAACTGAATAGTATGAACTAAATGGAATGCCCCATACTTTGTTGGTCGAAACAAATATTAACATCCAGGGATGGAGTAAGTGAGGCCAGGTAGGATGCACAAGAGATTGATATTTGTGCCATCACACCAGGCTCACTTGCTCCACCCCCGAGTGTACGAGTGATCGACCAACCATCTAATCATCGGCAAGTACAAAAACACCAACAAACCAGCAACCATGGTGACATAAATCAAGTTGCTCAAACACACATAGCATGCATGGAGCAGATGCTCCAAAGGGATTATTCATCATTTGGTATACAGACCAAGTGATGCTGGCAAAAGAGAGGCCAATCAAGAACCAGTAAATCCAGTAAGTGATAGATATGCCTAAACAAGCAACAACACATAGCATATCCCAGCTAACCAGATGAGACAAGTCTTGGTAGCCAACTGAATCACCTAGCACCACCTAGCCTTTTAAAACCATCGAAATGATCCTTTTTCTTCAAAGGATACCACAGTGGCATTCATTTACATGATCCCCTACTGTGGATATCTCTATTTTCATCAAAGCCAACAAGAAAAGGATACCATAGTGACATTCATTTACATGATTCCCTAATGTGAATATCTCTATTTTAGTATACCATCATAAGCATTCCATTTAAATCACACATTTTAGTATCTGTTCTTATCCAACAGTTTTTGCCTCAGCCTTTGCATCATTGGCTGAGCCAAGACATCAAGCATCCGGCCGGGGAGCATTCTTTCTTTTTAGGGAACTATATGAACTATATGCACATGATCCGAGTAAGCATCCCCACTAATCGAGCATTATAAGCATAGTAGCATACCATAAGCTCACAAGAATCCATCAAGTAAATCTTCACAAGGATACCACAGTAGCATAGTAGCATACCATAAGCTCACAAGAATCCATCATTTTCTTCACAAGGATACCACAGTAGCATACCATAGTAGCATTTCATGCATTTAAATGAACCAGTAGCATCAAAACCAACCAAATGTCCAACTAGCAAGCAATACCAAGTGAGCAATCCAGGCTCCAAATGGAACCTTTGGAGCAGATATATATAGAGCCAATATAGCATGTCACTGCTAGTAGCTGGTGTTCATATAGCATGTCCATTTAGTACCAAGCATAGCACCAATTAATCAAGCAATATAGCAGCATCAGTAACAAGCATAGCACCAATTAATCAAGCAATATAGCAGCATCAGTAACAAGCATAGCACCAATTAATCAACTATAGCTCCATCAGTAACAAGCATAGCACCAATTAATCAAGCAATAGCAGCATGACCTGCACATGACACTTCACTAAAGCCAAAGCTTCAGTAAAGCACTTAATCAAGGCTTTCATGCAGTGCTTGACAGGCAACAACTGCAAGCAATGGGATCATAATTCAATCCATGTGCACATACCATAAATGGCATCAATGGGATCGGAATTCAATCCATGTAATTAGCCAAGTTATACAGAATAAGAAAAGGGGAGCACAGCAGCATTTCATCGAGCACAACAGCAGCACAAAATCACAACAACATTTCATCGAGCAATTTGTGCTCGCGCGGGGAGAGGAAGAGGGAGGGGAGGGGAGGGAGCTCACCGACGACGACGGCAGTTGTGGAGGAGCTCACCGACGACGACGGCAGGGGTGGAGGTCGCGGCGGCTCCTCCACCTTGACCCGGCGGCGGCTCCTCCACCTTGACGCCGCGCCGGCCCCTCCTCCTCCACGCCGCAGCGGCTTGTGCTGCTGGTGGCGGGGATGGGTGGAGCGTGGCGGCATGCGGCCCTCGCGGAGGAAGGCGGCGGCGACGGCAGCGCTCGCCATGGAAGGCAGCGGCGCGGGGAGAGGGGAGAGGGGGAGAGAGTGGTATACGGGCGAGGGAGGGGTACGGCTATGATATAGGACACGTTATTTCTGTGGCGCACCGAGGCCAGTGCGCCACAGAACACGTCATTTCTGTGGCGCACCTAGGCCAGTGCGCCACAGAATACGTTATTTCTGTGGCGCACCAAGTGTAGTGCGCCGTAGAAAAAGTGAAACCAATGATTGGGCGTGACAGGGTGTGGGCCCCACAAAGTTTTTGTGGCGCAGTGTTCCATGGTGCGCCACAAAATTAAGCTATTTCTGTGGCGCACCTAATAAATTTCTGTGGCGCATTTTTAATGGTGCGCCACAGAACTAAGCTTCGCCTATAAGGATTTTCCTACTAGTGTTAACTCGACTAACCATCTATGTAAAGATGATCCTTTTTAGCCAATCAATAGTAGTAATGAAGAAATATTTTGCTTGAATAGTCACTGCCTAGTGGCCCGTAGCTAGGCAACCAATGCGGTTATTTTGCGCGACCGCGTAGTATCCTCAGAGACGTAAACATGCCGCATATTTGAGTAGGCGTTTGCATCGTTACGGACGGTTCGAATACTATATATCGCCCCGCTGGAGCGGTATATAGACACGTTTACGATTCCCGTGAAGGTAATTAGTTGCTTAGCCTTTGTTTGTGTCACCCGGTTGAAGATGCCCTGAGGCACCGGATCCCCAGGCCGCCCTCCTCTTTGGACCGGCACGCCTTCGTTCAGTTTGGGTGGGCGGTGACCAGTTTTGTCCCCAACACCGCGAAACGTGCTACTGGTTCTTGTCTGTTCCTGAAATTGATAGAAATGCATGGTCAGTAAGTATTCTTCATTGAGCAAGAACCTGGCGCGCGGGCAAGCAAAATCACTAATATCAGATATATCGTCTGAACCACTCCATGTGAAAGAAGCTATGCAGCAGCTGGAGAACACATCCGGAAGTAGCTAAAGTAACCTCCAGGAAGAAATTAGATGCATCTCTGCGGCACGCTACATTCTCAAGAATGGAAACCACTCGCCATGACGGGAGTGACCAATCCAGGCATCATAGCGATCCATACGGGCTGGAATGCAGAGTGAATAAAAATCAGTACGTGTGATGCTAGCTAGCTCTCCTTGGTAGCTAAGTAACCGTAGAACTCCATGCATGGTTATTCTACCACGCATGCATAGCACTCACGTCGCCGGCCTTACCTATATAAACAGGCTTGCACGTCCGCCTAAACAATATCACCAGTTCATCACCACCCCTGCAAATTAAGCCAAGAAACAAGAGCACATGGCTACCATGGCCGAGCGCCTCGCCCTCGCCTTCCTGCTTGCGGCCGCCGCCGCTCTGGCGGCATCGGCGGTGGACACCAAGCTGACCCTGCAGAACCTCTGCCCGTTCGCCGTGCACCCGCTGGTCACCCCCAACGGGAACTTCTCATCCATCTCCGACAGCACCGTCAAGCTCGACCCCAACGTGGGGCTGGCCTCCATCCCCTTCCCGGACACCTTCTGGGCTGGCAGCGTGGTGGCGCGCACCTTCTGCAGGACGCCGACCAGCTGCGACACGGGCTCGTCGCCGCCGAGGACGGTGGTGCAGCTGGCCGTGCACTCCACCGAGGACGTGGCGACGTACAGCGTGAGCCTGGAGGACGGCTTCAACCTGGCGACGGTGGTCACCCCACCCCGCTGTTCAGCGGCGGCGGGCAGTGCCCGGCGCTGGGCTGCCCGCTGAACCTCACCGACGGGTGCCCCGTGGATCAGGTCAAAATCGACGACTGCCGCATCATGGTGGCGTGCAAGGGGGACCCCGGCTACTTCAAGCGGCGGTGCCCGCTGACGCGGGTGAACAGTACCGACCGTGAGCCACTGCCACAGAGCTGCATCGCGCCCCGCGAGCTCAAGGTCGTCTTCTGCCAGACGGAGCTCGCCCATCTGACCATGGTCGGTGCCGCCTCCGCCCAGACGGAGCTCGCCCATCTGACCATGGTCGTCGGTGCCGCCTCCGCCCAGACGGAGCACCTGTAATTTCATGATAAATAATAAGCAGCTGGTCAGCATTCAACTTACTGTAAGAGAAACAGATTGATGCGCCAATCGGTCTATCATACTGTAAATCTTCCTATTACATTATAACTGGCCTGTCGATATAGAGCCCACGCACAAATATGAAATGATGATAGTGAAGACCCATTATCATCAGCCATGCAACATCAACACTTGTCAAAAAGTTTCCGACCATTCGTAAGCGCCTCTTTTCTGAAACTGTATGTCGTTACTGGTGTGCAGCTTGTTCACGAGTGAAGAGAAGCAATGGGACTGGGATCGATGTTCGTAATGTTGATAGATGTACGTGCTTGTTGTTCATTAGATTTTGGTTGGCGTGTATGGATGCCTGAAAGGCTGAACATGCTATAATGATGAATATTTCCAGTGAGCACCCACAATGATGAATAGATTGGAAGATGACAGAATGCTTTTGGAAGATGACACAGTTATTTGCAGCGATGAGTATTGTAGCTAAGTTACCTCCCGGTGCTCTTGCGTCATCCCTTTTCCAATTCATTTTGTATGGCATTTATCATCATCAAGCCCGAGCAACAAAGAAAAGTGTATAGCTGCCTGCTAAGAGAAGAAAAAGGACCTGGCCTCTAGTGCTCAAGTTCCTCCGATCTTCTACTAGCGATCTTCCACAATCCTCTGTTCATGCAACACTGGAATTTAGCTTCAAGACAAGTCGGCCTATAGACCACTCTTTTTGCCTCTGCTGTCACCTGAAAAGCTCCACGCCGCGTTTGAGTCCAGTCGTGTGAAGATTAGGGTTGAACCGTACGTGGAGCTAGTACGGGTTACGTGTTAATATATAGGGGTATAGGAGTACATCGTAACCGTATCCAATACACATAGGTTGTATGGTATACGAAGGCTATTATATCTCTAACACCCTCCCTTAATCTAAACCTCGGGAGAGGTTAAGATTATGCTTAAACTTTTCTAGATCTTTAACACCCAAGGTCTTTGTGAAACCATCAGCCACTTGATCCTTTGTAGAAATAAACCTGATGTCAAGAAGTTTTTCAGCAACTCTTTCTCTAACAAAATGAAAATCAATCTCAATATGCTTGGTACGAGCATGAAAGACAGGATTGGCAGAAAGATAAGTTGCTCCAAGATTGTCACACCAAATGCAAGGACGCTGCCTTAGTGGCACTCCCAATTCACGAATAAGTTTCTCCATCCATATCAATTCAGTAGTTGCATTGGCTAAGGATTTGTATTCTGCTTCAGTACTAGAACGAGATACTGTAGCTTGCTTTCTGGCACTCCATGATATTAAGTTTGGACCAAAGAAAACAGCAAAACCGCCAGTAGAACGTCTGTCATCAATATCTCCTGCCCAGTCTGCATCTGAAAAGGCACTAAGTAGGGTAGATGATGATCTATGAAACTTGAGACCAAGCTGAATAGTTCCTTGAATATATCGCAGGATGCGCTTCACAGCTATCCAATGGGCTGTGGTAGGAGCATGAAGATACTGACATACCTTATTGACAGAAAAGGATAAATCTGGTCGTGTCAAAGTCAAATACTGCAATGCTCCCACTATGCTTCTGTAATTTGTACAGTCCTCAGAGCCAAGAGGTGTACCATCTGTCAATGAGATTTTTTCCGCAGTGGACAACGGAGTTGGGCATGATGTAGAATGTAACATCCCAACCTTCTTTAGCAATTCCTTAGCATATTTCTCTTGTGTCAAAAGAATTCCATTTGAGAACTTCTTAACTTCAATGCCTAGGAAAAAATGTAACTCGCCCAAATCCTTGAGAGCAAAGTGAGTACTTAAATTATGAAGTAAGACGGTTGTTGCTTCATCAGACGAGCTCACAACAATAATATCATCAACGTATATGAGCATAAACATAGTGATACCTCTCTTGTTGTATAGGAAAAGAGATGTGTCAGCCTTGGACGGAGTGAAATCCAACTCTTGCAATTTGGAACTGAGCCGCGCATACCACGCACGCGGTGCCTGTTTAAGACCATACAGTGACTTATCCAATTTGCAAATATAATGCGGAAAGCGAGAATCAACAAACCCAGGGGGTTGCTTCATATAGACTTCCTCCTCCAGAACGCCATGAAGAAACGCGTTCTTGACATCTAGCTGTCTTAGATTCCATCCTTGAGACACAGCAATTGACAACACAAATCTAACAGTTGCAGCCTTAACAACAGGACTAAAAGTATCCTCATAATCAATGCCGTACCTTTGTTTGAAACCTTTTGCAACAAGGCGTGCCTTAAGTACCATCTGCATGCTTCTTTACTCGATAGACCCATTTGCAGTCAATGAGATTTTTGTTTGCACTTGGTGGCACAAGATGCCAGGTTCTGTTGTCCATCAACGCTGTATATTCCTCAGTCATTGCATGTTTTCACTGAGTATCAGCAAGTGCTTCAGTCAAGTTGTCAGGTTCTCCTGCAGCAGAAAATAAGCCATAACGAATAGTCCCATCAGTGTATCATTTGGGTTGGAGAATTCCTTGCTGAAGACGTGTAGTCGGTCGTCGTTGAGCTGGTGCTGGTGTGGCAGAGGCCACAGGAGAGGGCACAGGAGAGGCCGGCGAAGAGGATCCGGCCGCACTGTCCTGTCCGACAGGAGAAGCAGCCCCGTCTGCCGCATCCGATGCTGACGCGCCACGTGACGACGCGGGAGTGGACGCAGGGGGTGATGATGGTGAGCGGGGCCCAGGCGGAGGGAAATTCCCGCGCTCGTTGATGTCGGCTTCTGCATGTGCGCGGCGGGGCCCAGCTTGGTCGGGCGCAAGGCTGGAGACAGGGCGCGATGTGGCGCTACCCGAGGAAGGCGACCCAGGCGGGGTGGCAGTCGAGGACGGCAGGGAAGTTTCTGTCCCGGCAGCAGAATCTGCTTCGGGATCCGCGCCAGGAGAATTGTGTGGCGAGCTGATTTCTTCACCATTTGAGCTCAAATCTTCAGCACTGTCGTCAGAATTCGAGCTAGTTTCTTCAGAGCTATCAGCCTGAACCTGTGTAGGGTCAGTAACAGGAACAATACGCATAGGAAGATCAACATGTGCACCCTCAGTATTAGCATGTGATGATGATGTGAGATGTTCAGGAAGCAACAATATTTCCTTTCTGAGTTGGGCACCAGAATTAGGATGTAATGACTGAAAGGGAAAAATGTTTTCATCAAAGATAACATCACGAGAAATATAGACACGACCTGTGGAGATATCTAAACATTTAACTCCTTTATGAATAGGACTGTATCCAAGAAAGACACAGCGTTTTGAGCGAAAAGAGAGCTTGTGTTGATTATAGGGGCGAAGGTTTGGCCAACAGGCACAACCAAAGGTGCGAAGAGCATCATAGTTAGGCTTGACTTGGAGAAGTTTTTCAACAGGAGACTGAAGATCTAGGACCTTGGTAGGAAGAAGGTTTATGAGAAAGGTGGCAGTGAGGAAGGCTTCATCCCAAAATTTTAAAGGCATGAAGGCATTGGCAAGAAGAGCAAGACCAACCTCAACAATATGTCTATGTTTTCTTTCAGCGGAGCCATTTTGTTGATGAGCATGTGGACAAGAGACATGATGGGTAATGCCAATTTTCTGAAAGAATCCATGAAGTTTCTCATACTCACCACCCCAATCAGTTTGCATAGTGATAATTTTGCAACCAAATTTTCTCTCAACAAGTTGCTGAAAATTAAGAAAGACTTGATAGACATCACTCTTTTGCTTAATCAAGTATATCCATGTAAACTTACTATAGTCATCAATAAAGCTTACATAATATTTGTGTTTGCCAACAGAAACTGGAGCAGGGTCCCATACATCAGAAAACACTTGTTCCAATGGAACAGTAGATACACTAGTAGAAGTGGGGTATGGCAACTGATGACTTTTTGCTTGTTGACAAGGATCACACACATAGGGATTTATTTCTGGGGAATATGATAGATTATTCTTCCTAAGAACTTGCTGAACAATAAATGACGACGGATGACCTAGACGACGATGCCAAGTGGATGAAGACGGCTTGATGGTGATGAAAGCATGCTTGTCAGAACCAGCAGTAGTGGGCACAAGAGGATATAAGCCGCCATGACATGGACCTCTAAACATTATTAGCTTGGTGGCCTGGTCCTTGATCAAAAAGAAAAATGGGTGAATTTCAATAAAGGCATCATTGTCTAGAGTGATTTTATGAGCAGATAAGAGATTTTTGGTGGCACTAGGAACATGAAGGATGTTATTCAATTTAAGAGAACTATGAGGTGTATGCAATGTTGATCTACCAATATGCTGTATTGCCATACCTGTACCACCTGCATTGTGAACTTGATCGCGACCTCGATAATCATCATGAGTGTGTAGCTTGTTCAGCTGCCCAGTGATATGATCAGTGGCGTCAGTGTCCATGTACCAATTTGTATCAACTCCATAGGCTCCTTTCTCAGCACGGTCACGGTCATTGCGGCGATCATCATCATCATCATCATCATCACAGTCAGAGTAGCGCCACCAACACTCATTTGCAGGGTGACCATACTTGGTGCAGATTTGGCATGTGGTATCAACAAAACGTGTGGGAGTCCGGCCTCGACCACGACCTCCCTTGGGTGCACCACGGTCATCACGGCCGCGACCACCACCTCCACCATCACGGCGCTGAACATCACGGCGATCATCACGCCTGTAGTTTCCACGGTCACGATCACGATCATCACGTCTCCAATTTCCGCGATCATCTCGACGATCACGGTATCCTCCTCCACGGTCATCACGACGGTAGTCGTCACGACGCTCCCGGTAGCCACCATCACGGTAACCACCGTCATCTCTGTATCCTCCTCCATCACGGCGTGGCTCCTCTGGACGAGGCGGAGGACCCCCACGAGCAGCTACGTTTGCAGATGTTTGAAAAACAGGATTAATCTGGCTTGACTACATGTCCGCGAGGGTGGTGTTGGGTGTGGCGTTCATTGATGCAACAAAGGGGGTATAAGGCCCCTGAAGTCCTCCCAATATGTATCCTTTTAACTCATCATCATCAACTATCTTCCCGGCGGCGGCAAGCTCAGACGCAAAACCGCGCATCTTGGAGATAAACTGCGGCACTGTCAGTTCTAATTTCTTGGTGTTGGCAAGGGCACCCCGGAGCATATTCACGCGAGAGTGAGACTGAGAGGTAAACAGACCTTCAATGGTTGTCCAGGCTTGATGAGCAGATTCGAGACCAACAACATGAGAGAGGAGATCGACATCGAGCCCTTTCACCAGATAGCTCAGGACAGTTTGATCGCGGGCAAGCCAGACAGCATAGGCTTCATTGGGAACAGTGGACTTCTGCTTCTCGTTGTCTTCAACTTCGAGGGTTTTGGAGGGAGCAGCATCAGATCCATCAAGCAGACCAAGAACTTGGGCGCCACGAAGGGCTAGGAGGACCTGCGTTTTCCAAAACAGATGATTCTGGCGGGTGAGTTTCTCTGTAGGCGGCGAGCCAAGGGCGACCGCAAGGTTTGCGGCGGCAGTGGCGGACGAAGACGAGGCCATTGGTTGTGTTTGGGATGTGGTGCTTCACGGCGGCGAACAGCGGCGGCCGGGTCGGATCTAGGTTTGTCTTGGTTTTGGGTTTTGGTTTTCTGGATCACGATCGAAGGCGATCGGAGAGGTTGTCTGGGTTTTCTGGTTTGTTGTCGTGGTGTTTGAGGCTCCTGGCGGCGTGAGGCGGCCGGAGAGAGAGAGTTTTGTGGTTGTTTTTGGTGCTTCACCGGCCAATGGCGGCGGCGGCGGATTTCTGGCGATGAGATCGCCTGGAGAGACAGCTAGAGGGGAGAAGGCCGCTCTGATACCATGTGAAGATTAGGGTTGAACCGTACGTGGAGCTAGTACGGGTTACGTGTTAATATATAGGGGTATATGAGTACATCGTAACCGTATCCAATACACATAGGTTGTATGGTATACGAAGGCTATTATATCTCTAACAAGTCGAACTTGAAACTTGTCAAGTTCTAAAGCAGTAACTGCGGCCGCTTTCATTCACGGGTAGCACGAAGGTGATAGGAGATAGAGTCGGTATAGGACATATGGAAGGAGGGACGAGGGGCTGGGCGCGCACGACGGCGTGTTGGCACCGTGGTCGCGCGTGAGAAGGAGGAGGCGGTGGCGCAGGGAGGGCGGCTAGGGTTTGGGGACTCCGACTCCTGGGGAGTCGGCAACAAATATGGTTATTGCTTATCTCAATACGTAGCATTACAAGTGTTTATATAATAGTCCAGCTAATAAAACCCTAGATAAGTTGGGCCAAGCCCTTAAGTCGAACCGCTGCTAGGCCTCTCCTGGCTGTAAGCCAGCCCGGTCATAACATCTCTCCCCGCCTGCGCAAACACCTAGTCCTCGAGCTAGAATTCTAGAAACTGCTGTCGGAACTCATTGAGCTACTCCCAGGTGACGTGAAGGCCGTCCCACTGGACCAGCAGGTGCCAAACGCCTTGGCGTTGTTGTGCCTTCAACACCTTGGCGGGATGTTAAGTTAAAGTTAAGTTGAGTGTCAAAACTACAGATGTTAAGTTAAGTTCTTACAAATTTGAAAAAGGGGAGAAGCTGATATATGCAATACACTCTCCTAACGATCTTTGACTAGCCACCATTTTTCATGATAGTATCATGTGAAGCTTAATTTCCTTTTTGTGTTTCTGGAGATGTACGAATTATGAACAATGTGTGAGGAGGATAAATGATATCATCTATTTTACCGATTTAGTCAGGCTGAAAAAGTTTCGTGTAAAAAGTTAATGTAAACAACCACCAAATATTATTTTTTATTTGGTAGTTCGTACTGCTCTAAAAGTGCGAAATTATGTGGTCCCTCAAAATGTAAACATCATTATTGTGTCAAAAGAGATGTCTATGAGTACCCGAACTGGGCGGTGCTTCGGGTAATTCGAGGAAGTGGATGGGAGAGGATGAGTAGGAAAAAGGGGCCGAGCCGTGGGCTGGTGAGTAGGAATATATGCTAAGAAAAATGTGAAATTATGGAGTCTCCCCAAATAAAAACATAGTTATGGTGGCAAAAGAGTATATAATGGCAGATGACCGTGGAATTCATGCTTCTGATATTCGTATAGATGACATTTCCAACAGTAAAACCATGTCAAATCAAATAAATTATATGTATATGTACGAAAAACATGCAAATTCCTTCGAATAAGTGAAATGCGCAAGGGGTGAGGTAGAATGTGCAAGGTGTGAGGTGAGCGTCAGCCATGGTACTTGACGGAGGTGTATGTCTGGACCATGCTGGAGACAAAGGTGACGACGGCGACGAACTCGACGACGACGGCCCACAGCAGCGTGAAGTAGTTGTGCTGCACGTCGGCCCACATGACGTAGAGCGGGTGCCGGCTCCGCTCCCGCAGCTTCTCCAGCAGCCGCTCCAGGTAGCTCTTCTAGAGCAGCAGCTCGCCGCCGGCCGCCTCGCTGGCGGCGCCCATCTTCCTGAAGAACCTCGTGACCTCCTCCTTGCTCTCGTTGCCGGCGCCGCCGTGCTGCTGCACCACCTCCGCCGCCGACAGCACCCCGGCGTCCTCCGCCGACTGCAACATCTTCGCCATGAACGACGCGTACGCCGACACGACCATCGGGGCTACCGTCGTTGTCGTCGTCGCAGAACCCGAGGATGACGAGGACGACTGCTCGAACGCCATGAGGTTCAGCAGCAGCGGCGCGGTGTGGAACTCGAGTTGGAGCCGGGGAAGATGCAGCATGTCCTCGTGCTGCGTCAGCTTCACGGCGAACGGCATGGGGCCAAGCACCGGCTTGCTCCGGACGGACCCGCCGCGCGCCTTATTCAACTGGACGCCCATCCGCCGCGCGCCTTATTCCTAGGTATTATCTTTTTTTTCGAGAGCACGCAAAACACATGCCTTATCTTTATAGAAGGAGAAGCAAAAAGATTTACAAGAAAGCACAGGAGTGCTGAGACACACACACACCACCTCCCTCTGCCTAGGCCTACTCTCTCGCTATACCTAGCCTCCCTCCTCTCTTGGCCCTCTCCCAGAGGTGGAACTCATCTCCAATCTGCACTAGCATTTGGTCTACCGTTTTCTGCTCCCTCTCATTCCCAAAGGCCCTAGCATTCCTCTGTTTCCAGAGCGTCCACGTCGTGCTGATGACCATGGTGTCAAAGCGCTTCCTGTCGATCCTCCGCACTCGCTTACGGGCCTCCGTCCACCATCGTTGCAGGTTCCCCGTGAACCCACGATCAACAATCCGTAGGTTCGCACTCCGTAGGACCCTGCACCACACCTGTCTCGCATAAGGGCATAGTGTGAAGATATGATCGACGTTGTCCTCCTCTTGTAGACATGTATAGCACGTATCTGGATGCTCCTGGAGCCCGTGCCTCGCTCTCCTGTCCGAGGTCCATAGCCTATATCTCATGGTCAACCATGCAAACACCTTGCACTTCATGGGGGAGAAGGAGCCCCACACCGGCTCACTCATGCTCCAGCGAATACCTCCCTGACACAGCATCTTATACGTGCCCTTTGCCGTGTAGATTCCCGATTCCACCCCTTTCCAGGTGATACTATCTGGTCTCGTGCTATCTTTCTCCACCTCTTCGACTGCCTCCCACGGTCTTAGGCATTGCATCCAAAGGTCAGCGGTCATCTCCCCATGAATGTCATCAATCCGCCCGTCCTCCTGCAAAGCCTCCGCCACAAGTCGAGAGTTCCTCCTCCTGGTAGGGACCCTGGAAAAGACCTCCGGTGCCAACTCCTCCGCTGTGTAACCTCCGATCCATCTGTCCCTCCAAAAGTAGGTGAGACGCCCATCTCCCACCATAAACTGTACTAAGCTCTGGAAGACCCCTGCTGCTTCTAGGTCATTTAGCCCTGGTAGGCCCTGCCAAGGCCTCTCCGGGTCCGTGTGCCTAAGCCAGAGCCATCTCACTCTAAGGGCGAGGCCCTGTAGCCTTAAATCCTTGACCCCCAAACCGCCGAGCTCCTTTGGTTTGCAAATACTTCTCCATGCCACTAGACACTGTCCTCCCTGAACTTCATCCTTACCGGCCCAGAAGAAGGCCCTCATCCACTTGTTTATCTCTTCCAACATCCAAGCAGGGGCCTCTCCAACCACCATTTGGTGGACCGCTCTCGCCGCTACCACTGAGTTTATCAGAACAAGTCTTCCTTCTCTACTTATGAGCCCCCTCTGCCACCCCGGGACACTTTTGGTGACTTGGTCCAGTAGCGGTTGCCACTCCGCCTTAGTGAGGGGCCGGAGTGCCAACTGAAGCCCCAAGTATCTGATCGGGAAGGCCGCCAACTCACATCCCAGGATCCTAGCCGTCCTCTCCTTCTCCTCTGGTGTTTCACGAATCAGCGTGGCTGTAGTCTTTCGAAAGTTCACATGGTGCCCCGACGCCTCTCCAAAAAATCTCAAGATGTTTTCGTGGCCCATAGCTCCCCACGTATCGGCTTGAGGAAAAGAACTACATCATCTGCGTACACGGAGATCCTCTGCAGGGGTGAGATAGAAGCCAAGTCTCCAAATAAACCTTCCTCCACCGCCTTAATTACCACCTTGGTCAGGGCCTCCATAGCCGCCACAAAGAGCATGGGAGATGTGGGGTCTCCTTGTCTCAAGCCTCTACCATGGTATATGCGGCCTCCCGGCACTCCATTCACCATCACCTTTGTGTTGGAAGTATAGAGCAGCAGCGCAACCCACTTCAAGTATCTCTCCCCAAAGCCCATTCTCCTTAGCACCTCAAACAGGAAACTCCAAGAAATGGAGTCGAAAGCACGCGCAATGTCAATCTTTAGGAGCACCCCAGTGTGTCTCCTCGTGTTAATCTTCCTGGCCACTTGTCTCACGAGCACAAAGTTATCATGCAAACTCCGGCGCTTGATGAACGCGGACTGGTTCATACTCACTAACTCGCCCAATCTGGGGCGGAGTCGATTCGCGATGATCTTTGAGAAGAGCTTTGCGAAACTGTGCACAAGACTAATGGGCCTATAGTCCTTGATCTCCAACGCCTCCTGCCTCTTAGGTATCAAGGTGATTAATGCTCAATTTAGCCTGGCAAAGCCTCTTCCGTCACCCACTCCAAGTTTCATGAGTCCGGCAAGGATGTCATGTTTTATGATTGGCCATGCTCTCTGGTAAAAAGCTCCATTAAAACCATCCGGCCCTGGTGCCCTATCACTCGGCATCTCACGTATCGTCTTCCAGACCTCCTCATCCGTGAACATGGAATCCAACTCTCCCAGGTCCGCCACTGGAATGTTTAGGGCCTCCAAGTTTATTGTGTGCTCTCTATTTTGGATGCTCCCAAGAAGGTTCTCATATGCCTCAGTGAACACTTCATTCTTTCTCTCCTGCGCCGTCACCAACTCCTCCCCTACTCTAACCGCGGCGATGAAGTTTTTCGCCCTCCTTCCATTTTCTACTACATGGAAAAGCTTGGTGTTTGCGTCTCCCTCTTGGAGCCAGCGTACTCTAGACCTTTGCCGAGCCATGGTGCGCTCAAGAGACGCCATCCCTAGCACCGTGTGCTTCAACATTCTCCTCAACCAACCCTCCGCCTGCGATAAAGCTCTTGACTCTTGCGCCACATCAAGCCTCAAGATCAGAGTGTTTGCCATAGCCATCCTGAGCTTAATGTTTCCAACTTTCTTCTCACTCCAAGTTTGGAAAAATTCCGCCGTGTTACGGAAGAGGGCATCCAACCGTCTGAAAGGGTCCACTATGCTAGGGTCGCACACCCAAGCCTCCTTAATAGCCTCCTCAAACCCCTCAAGCTTAAGCCACAAGGCCTCAAATTTAAATCTTCTCTTTGGCTTAAAAGCCGCGCTCAACGAAAGATGAATCGGGGCGTGATCCGACACCGATGAGGAAAGAGCCTGCAAGAGAGTGTCCGGGTGCATAAGATCCCAGTCCACCGAAGCTATAGCTCGATCAATGCGCGTGAGAGTTGGCGCCTCTCTCTCATTGCTACATGTGAATCTTCTACCGTGCAGGTAGAGATCCTTGATTTCATGCTCCTGAACGAACTGTCTAAATCTCGTCATCATGGCTCTATCTAGGCGATCATTATTTTTCTCCTCCGCATACATGATCATGTTGAAATCGCCAAGCAGCAGCCACGGCCCCGGGCAAAGGCTCCTCCTCTCCGCTAGCTCATGCAAAAAACTCAGCTATCGTCGTGTGTTTGCGGACCATAGACAGTGGTGACCACCATCTATTATTATCTCTAGGAATGACTTCCCCGGTGATCGCATAGGAATCAAAACTCGCGCTCTCAATGTCCACATAGGACTTATTCCAAGCAAGAAGGATCCCTCCTCTCGTCTCAACTGCAGGCACATACACATAACCATCAAACGATGGCCCCAAACATTGCATAACTAAAAAGTCATCGATTACATTCAGCTTGGTCTCCTGAAGGCAAACTATGCTAACTCTAAGACTAGCTACAAACTCCCGCACCGCATCTCGCTTGGCTGGATCGTTCAGACCACGAACGTTCCAGCACAGAATCTCGAACATACAATCCATAAAAACTCTGGGTAACCTCCTCCAACCTCGACGAACTACTACACTGGCTGCGCCCTCATGAAGTGTACCTCCCTCTCGAAGCTCGTGGGTAGCTCCTTGCCAAAGATGGCCACAAGCACTCTCAGGTGGGCCTCCCTGATCGGCGAGTCAAAGAACTCCTTGAAGTGCCTCAGGTCCTCATCGCTAACTGCAAGGTTCTCCGGGCAAAACCCCAACGCCTTGAGCAGTGTGCTCTCCGCCGCCGACGCCATCTTGACTTGCGTGCCCATCTTAGCCGCCATCGATCTCCTTGTCACCCTCTTCGGCGTGAAAGGCTCAGCGTCCGCCCTAAGCCCGGTGGTCCTCTCGAACTCGCTCAACAAGGGTGGTGCTAGGGTTTTGAGGATCGAAGCACAGAAGCTCTTGACACGGGCCAGCTCCACACTCTCGCCCAGGCACAGCTCAACCTCTGTCGTTGGCACAACTGCCTGATTGTACTGACCCCCCACAGGCTCCTCCTCAGAGGCTGTCAGGATAGGCTCCGAGGCCTTCTCCAACTGGTGGTCCAGATCTCGAGGGACAAGCTGCATCTGGCTATTTGGCCCAGTATACTCAACACTATGATCCCCCTACTCACTTGACTGAAACGACCCAACTCCAAAAGACTCAACCGATCCAGCCTCAGAAGTGTCCGGCCTATTAGCCATCTGGTGCACAGGACTGGACACAGAGAAGCAGATGTAGCCCTCTGGCCGCAGAGAATCCCACCTGCAAGCCACCGATCCCACCGCAGCAGGGGAGGTCAGGGCAGGCCCCCCAAGAGATCTTGTCGGGGAGGCAGCACTCCTATTCAGCGTCGCAACGTTATCTCCCGCCGCCGGCCCACTTGACCCGATCTCCTATCTTGGGAGGACTATCTTGAGATTAGACCAAGCAAGAGCCCTTATTCCTCTCAAATAATTCTTGTCAGGAAGAAGGATAAATCATGGAGACTATGTGTCGATTTCAGAGGATTGAATGACATGACAATAAAGAACAAGTTCCCATACCAGTGATTGAGGATCTCCTGGATGAACTCAATGGAGCAGTACTATTCTCCAAATTCGATCTCAGATCAGGATACCACCAAATACAAATGCACGAAGCAGACATTCCTAAGACAGCATTCTCACCACACCTCGGCCACTACGAGTACTTGGTGATGCCTTTTGGCTTGTGTAATGCGCCGGGAACTTTCCAAGAATTAACGAATAACATATTTGCACCCTTTCTACGCAAATTTGTCTTGGTATTCTTTGACGACATCTTTGTTTACAGCAAGTCTGAGGAAGAACATGTCACACACTTGGCACCAGTTATGTCCATATTCAGGAACCACTCTCTCAAAGCAAAGCACAGTAAATGTCAATTTGAGCAGCACCAAGTGGAATATCTATGACATATCATCTCAGGCAAAGGCGTCCAAACCGATCCATCCAATATTCAAGACATTGTTCAATGGGAAACCCCTGCAACCATAAAGAAGCTCCGGGGATTTTTGGGTCTCACTGGATATTATAGGAGATTCATCAAAAGTTATGCATTGATATGCCAACCCTTGCGCAATGTGCTCAAGAAGAATGCCTTTACCTAGGGACCAACACAGCAGGAGGCCTTTGAGAAACTGAAGCTGGTTATGACCAACCCTCCCCTATTAACTCTACTTGACTTTTCCAAGCCATTCATCTTGGAGACAGATGCATGTGCTCTCTGGATTAGGAGCGATACTGATGCAATCCTCCAAGCCAATAGCTTTCTTCAGCAAAAGTTTGGGACCAACCACAAGAGCTAAATCCATATATGAGAAGGAAGCATTGGCAATCCTTGAGGCTCTCAAAAAATGGAGACACTATTTTCTTGACAACAAATTAATCATCAAGACTGACCAATGTAGCTTGAAATATTTGTCCAGCCAAAAAATGTTGGAAGGGATACAACATAAGCTCATGTTGAAGCTTTTGGAGCTCGATTTCCAAATTTAGTACAAGAAAGGTGTTGAGAACATAGTGGCAGACGCCTTGTCTTGCAAGTTGCAAGACAAAGAAGAACCGGCAACTGTTGCCAGCTCTTGTCTGGTTACCACCATGGCTGTTCCTACATGGACAGAGGACATCTCCAACTCCAAATCTTACAGTGGTGACTCCCATTGTACCAAGCTCCTTGATGATATGGTAGTGGATCCAACTAGCCACCAGCGATTTTCATTACATTCGGGAATCCTCAGGCACAAAGGAAGGATGTACATTGGTGCTTCTGGTGACCTCAAAGGAAGAATTTTCAACTCCTTCCACTCATCAATCTTTGATGGTCACTCCGGGAACATGGGAACATATCACAGACTCAAACAAATATTTTACTAGCCCAAGATGAAACATTACTTGGTTGACAAGATAGTTGAATGTCCATTATGTCAAATTTTCAAGACTGAGCGGGTACAATACCCTGGACTACTCGAACCCCTGCCTATTCCTCAGAAGAAATGGTAGGAAATTGTGCTAGTAATTACTCAAACAACATATATATACATAGATAATGGCAAATGACCGTCGAATTCATGGTTCTGATATCCGTATAGATGACATTTCCAACAATGAAACCATGTCAAATCAAATAAAATTATATTTATGTGCGAAAAATATGCAAATTCCTTCCAATAGTATAGACAAGTAAGATGCGCAAGGGGTGGGGTGAGCGTCAGCCATGGTACTTGACGGAGGTGTATGTCTGGACCATGCTGGAGACAAATGTGACGACGGCGACAAACTCGACGACGACGGCCCACGGCAGCGTGAAGTAGTTCCGCTGAACGTCGGCCCACATGACATAGAGCGGGTGCCGGCTCCGCTCCCGCAGCTTCTCCAGCAGCCGCCCCAGGTAGCTCTTCTCGAGCAGCAGGTCGCCGCCGGCCGCCTCGCTGGCGGCGCCCATCTTCCTGAAGAACCTCGCAACCTCCTCCTTGCTCTCGTTGCCGGCGCCGCCGTGCTGCTGCACCACCTCCGCCGCCGACAGCACCCCGGCGTCCTCCGCCGACTGCAACATCTTCGCCATGAACGACGTGTACGCCGACACGACCGTCGGGGCTACCGTAGTTGTCGTCGTCGCAGAGGCAGAGGACGAGGATGAGGACGACTGCTCGAACGCCATGAGGTTCAGCAGCAGCGGCGCCGTGCGGAACTCGAGACGGAGCTGGGGAAGATGCAGCCTGTCCTCGTGCTGCGTCAGCTTCATGGCGAACGGCACGGGGCCAAGCACCGACGCGATGCCCACCACCGGCTTGCTCCCGGACCCGCCGCGTGCCTTCTTGAATTGCACGCCCATCCGCTTCAGGTCGCTCGCCGACGGCACGTCCTCCTTCCCGTAGCTCGCGCTCCACTTCTTGTCCTCGGGGAGGATCGGGTACAGCAGCGGCACGAACAGAAGCAGCGGGATGCGGCGCAGCAGTCGGGCCGCCTCCTGCGCCATCTCCATCACCGCGCCGTCCTGGATGGCGCGCGGGGGCGGCTCCCACCGCGTCCGCGCCGCGGTGACCATCTCGTAGAGCAGGTGCAGGATGTGGGAGACGCCGTCTGCCGCGGGGAGCGCGTCGTCACTCATGTCGCGGCCCTTCTCGTCGACGAGGTAGAACATCACGAGCTTCACGAGGAGCACCGGCGGGGGGTAACCGGTGGCCTCGAACTCCGGCAGCCTGCTGGCGGTAATGAGGTCGACGAGGACGAAGAATGGGATCTGGTTCTCGGCGAGGACGAGGTCCACGGAGAGCTGCGTGGGGCCGAAGGGCGTCGCGTGCAGCGACGGCTCATCGCGCCCGGTGGCGACGTTGATGAGGTGCTCGATGATGAAGCAGCCGTCGAGCACCATCATCTGGATGAAGTCGTCGGCGGCGATGTCGGCGAGCTCCTCGCTGACGTACATTGCCCGGGCCTCCTGCTCGCGGGCGGCCATGATGCGGACGTAGTCTTGGATGACGGTGAGGTGGTGCGCGGGGTCAGGGTGACCGCGAGAGATGAGGCCATTGAGGTACGCCACCTTGAGCCGCTCGGCGGGGCGGAGGCGCCGGTCCTCGCGGTTGTGCAGCGGGCCGATGGCGACGAACCCCGGCGTGTAATCGTTGGCGTTGTTGTCGCGGAGGTGGACGGGGACGCGGGAGAGCCGGTGGCTTGCTCTCTGGACCCGTCACGCGCCTTATTAAACTGCACGCCCGTCCGCTTTAAATTAAATCCGTGATGGCATCCGACGGGCAGGGCAATACTTTGCTCTCGCTCAGAGCATCTCCACTCGTCCCCCCGACGAGGCCCCCGGCGAGCGTTTTTTCCATCCGGACGGCGTAATTCGGCCCAGTCGCGCCCCCGGTTCCTCGTTTTCGTCCGGATTTGGGTCTAAATTCATCCGGCGATCCCACGCCATCCCCGGCCCCCCGGGGAGCGCTCGGGGACTCCGGACGAAACGAAAGCGCGCGTGGCCCCAACTTGTCGGCGACAATGGCCTCCGATCTACGGCAAAACCCTCGTCTTCCCGATCTACGGCAAAACCCTCGTCTTCCCGATCTACGGCAATACCCTCGTCGAACGAAAGCTTTGAACTCTCAAGTGGTGCAACATAGATAGATTATATATATTTCGAATATAATTCGAATAAACATAAAAATTACATATAAAAACTTTAAAACTAACTTAAACTACTTCTTCTTCTTAGAAGGCCCCGCCTCATCGTCGTCGCGGCGACGCTTCCGGCTCGTCACCTCCTCGTCGGAGGAAGTTGACACCTCCTCCTCGTTAGTGTCCTCAGCCTCTTCGTCGTCCTCCTCCTTTTTCTCGGCCTCTTCCTCCTCCTTTTCCTCGGCCTCTTCCTCGGCCTGCTTCTTGGCCTCTTCGGCCTCCTCCTCGTCCTCCTCGTCCTCCTCGTCGTCGTCCTCGCTGGCCGGCGGAGGGGAATCGTCGCTGCTGGACGATGCAGCTTTATCCCACCAATGTCGCCATCCAGGTGGCTTCCCCTTGCTGTCGGTGTCCGATGGCCAAGAGAGATCGCTCATGGTTGACGGAGGATGGTGACGAGAGAACAGATGAATGGCGTCGGCCGTCGGAAACCGTATATGTAGGTCTCTCGACGAAAGAGAGCGGCGGTTGCTTGAATTTCTCTGTAACCTGACGACCACATCCCCCATGCTTGAATTCTTAACTTGAGGATTTCAATTCATCATCAAACTGTTATCAAGATTGTTGGAGCGGATTTTTATTTATATAAACTCTAAAACGTGTTACTGCTTCTGCTCCCATGTGTCTAACTGGGTTGTTTCCCCTTCTATGCAGCAGCAGAGTGTCCGCGTCCATTCAGATGCAAGGGAGTAAGAGTAACTGAATGAATACTTACAAGCGGCCGAGGGAGGACCAGCCACAGCAGCTAACATCATCCACAAGTGCCTGCATCCTTGAGGAGGCGCCCCTGTGCCTGTGGATCTACAATCCAGGTACTAGTATTGAGTGCAATGCTTACTGCATTGTACCTGCGCCAAAGCAAACAAAGGATGCTTTTTGTGCTGTGTAAATAGCTTTACATTGCTTGCCGCTCGCTTATTTAGATCTCTACATAGCTATCATGTAGAGATTGTTTACACACAGGTTTCTCAACTGAATTATCTCTGCCATTGCAGTGTACTCCCTCTGTTCGGGTTTAGAGGTCCGGAGAGCTTTTCCAGGTTGTTCGGCAATACTAGTCCGGAGTATTAACTCCCCTTAATTCCCGTGCAAAATTAACTACCCAGCGATAACTCCTCTTTCCTCTCTATGCATGTGATCTGTGGACAACAAAACTGCCCAATGCATGCGCTATTTTCTTGGCGATGGATTGGTGAGTAACCATTCTCGTGGATTGCCTTCCTTTCAACCGTGCGATGCGAAGGAAGGAGGAAAAGGAGATCAGCTAACCTATTTAAGTGGAGAGATTACAGTTGCAGTTAATAGAATCCAAACCGACCCCGACGTTAGCTCCTTGTTTCCAGTGCAGCGTCTTGGTATTAGCGATTCTGCTCTCCGGACCTCTAAACCCGAACAGAGGGAGTATATCTGCCACCATCAAAGGGACCACACTTATTTTGGAAGGCCCAGCATCGCCCTTGCACAGTATGTCTTCTCTGTGATCCTTGAGACCTTGATAACAAGTATGCTTGCTCTGTTTCTGGTGTCATCATAAAATATCTTACATAGCAGCAAACCTCTGCATTTACATGTCAGAATACTCAGCTTTGAGTTGACAGTGAATACATATGAGTTGATTTTGCATGTGATTTTTCATATCTTGCTGATACTTGGTAACCCTTGATAGTGCCTCGTCTCGAGCTTCATCGAGTGCATCGACGTCATCTTCCAATGCTTTTCTCGAAGTTTCATCATTGAATTCCACCACTCTCGGGGAGTTGTGTTCTATCTATCGGCAACACTGCCTCAGCTCCATGGACCAGAAAAAATGGGGTTTCCTGTATCGCTGTATTTGGTGTTGTTCGAATACTCCATAGTACACTAGGCAACTCTTTTGGCCACGTGTGTCGGGCTTTTTCCAATGATGTCAACAGGAGCTTCTTGATGCCATTACAGATGATTCCGTTTGCTTTCTCGACTTGACCGTTGGTTTGCGGATGCGCCACTAAGGCAAATTGTAGTTTGATGCCTACCTCTTCGCAATATGCTTTGAACTCTTTGGATGTGAAATTGCTGCCATTGTCTGTGACGATGCTATGAGGGACTCCAAATCGAAAAACGATACTCTTCACAAACTTGACTGCAGATGCTCCATCTGGTGAATTTATCGGCTTCGCTTCTATCCACTTTGTGAACTTGTCGGCAGCTACGAGCATATACTCGTATCCTTCTGGCCAAGCCTTGTGTAACTTTCCCACCATATCAAGACCCCATTGAGCAAAGGGCCATGACAGTGGTATTGGCATCAACTCCGCTGCCGGAGAATGAGGTTTCGCGGCGAATCTTTGGCAAGTTCGCAAGTACGCACTATGTCCTTCGCATCCTTGATTGCTGTCAACCAATAGAATCATGCTCTGAAAACTTTGGCTGCTATAGCTCGACTGCTTGCGTGATGTCCACACACTCCTTCGTGTACATCTTTCAGAATAAGCCTTCCTTCTTCGGGTGTGACGCATCTCTGTAGTACTCCCGAAATACTTCGTTTGTATAGCTCTCCTTTGACCACAGTAAAGGCTTTCGAACGTCTGATGACTCGCCTTGCTTCAACTGGATCGTCGGGTAGTTCTTTTCTTAGGGTGTATGCTGTGTAGGACTGCATCCAAGGAATTTGGACCATCATTATCACGTGTGGTTCATCCTCATCTTGCGATGATGCTGCTGTAGCCCCCGAGGCTTTCTCATCCTTCTCGTTCCTTTGCTGTTTCTTCGCCTTGGTTGATCTTTCAGCTATTTTTCCCAGAACACACCAGGTGGTATTGCTAGACACTGCGAACCGATATTTGCAAGAACATCGGCTTCATCGTTGCTAAGTCTGCTGATATGATTTACCTCGCAACCGTCGAACAGCCTCTCGAGTTCATTATATACTTCCTTGTATGCTATCATACTATCGTTGACTGCGTCGCACTGGTTCATCACCTGTTGAGCTACCAGCTGTGAGTCACCGAAGATTTTTAATCGAGTTGCTCCATAAGCTTTTGCCATCTTCATCCCGTGTATAAGTGCTTCGTACTCTGCCTCGTTATTGGATGCGTTTGGAAACGTCATCCGTAGCATGTATTTCAACTTATCGCCTTGAGGTGATACTAGTATGACACCAGCTCCAGCTCTTTCTAATCTCTTGGACCCGTCAAAGTTCATGGTCCAAGTTCTGAAAAAATCTGGTGGTCCTGTATTTTGTAGCTCCATCCACTCTGCGATGAAGTCTGGTAAAATCTGTGACTTTATTGCTTTTCTTTTTTCATATGTGATGTCCCGAGGGGAAAGCTCTATTCCCCAAAGGGAGACACGACGCGTAGCTTCTGGATTGTTTAATATATTGGATAAAGGCGCCTCATTGACCACTATTATCGGATGCGCCGAAAAATAGTGTCGTAGTTTTCTTGCGGTTGTAAACACTCCATATGCTAACTTCTGGTACTACGGGTACCGCTGTTTTGAGGGTGATAAAACTTCACTAACGAAGTATACCGGCCGCTGCACTCCGTGGAGTTTGCCTTCTTCTTCTCTTTCGACCACAAGGACTGTGCTTACCACCTGAGGCGTGGCTGAGGATGTATAACAAGAGAGGCTCCTTCTCTTTAGGCGCCACCAATATTGGTGATGTCGAGATTGTGCGCTTAGGATCCTCGAAAGCTCTGTCCGCTTCCTCATTCCACTGGAATTTGTCTCCTTGTTTGATCAAAGCGTAAAATGGCAACGCCTTTTCCCTAGCCTGGCGATGAATCTGCTCAAAGCTGCGACTCGCCCCGTCAGCTGTTGTCTCTCATAAGCGCTTTTCTTTAACGCCTTTGAGCTACGCGCAGAAAGGGTGCAAATCAAGTATTGTCAAGAGGTGGCTCATCAAAAGCATACGCGTGAGCATTACATTTACCTCTCTTGCTCCTACTCTTTTTCTTCCTAGGGAACCAATAAGACCCTCTTGGCGGAGTGCTAAAAGTTATACTTCCATTTCCCACATTTATCTTTGCTCCCAAGCATTCTAGCAAGGACCTTCCTAGTGTGATATGTCCTTTTCTTGCACATTCAATAACAAGATAATCAGTAGATACCACTCTTCCGAAGACACTTGTATGTACTCCTTCAGCTTTTGCAAGAGGCAATAAAATAGTATTATCAGCTAAAATAACTTCTTCTACCCCTTTAGAATATTCCCAAAGATTCAGGGACTCATAAATATCTTTTGGCATAAGGCAAAACTCAGACATAACATCACAACGAGCTTGGAGAGTTTTATTATTTATAGCAACATTCATTATAGGAAACCAGCTTGAAGGCTTAGAATTTATTGACAAACTTTCACTAAGCATAACACAACATTCCTTCAAACTAGTTGTGCTTGTTTCGAGGGTATTTAACCTAGCACAAATACTTATAAGAGACGAATCATAATCACTAGGTGAGCTATATGTTGCAATTAATTTCTTAACACCATTAAAAGCTTGGTCTCCATCACAATTGAGAAAATCTCCTCCAACTACAGTGTCCAAAGCATACCTATAACAAAGAACAAGTCCAAAATAAGAGCTACTAAGAAGAAAACTTAAGGTCATTTTAGGCTCAGTATTATCATAATAGTTATTAATTCTACCCCAAGCTTCCTTAAAACTTTCCTCACTCCCTTGCTTGAAAGTTAAAATCATGCCCGCAGGCGACATAGTAATGGGATTATCCATTGAACAAAAATAATGCAAGCAACAGAAATAAAATCTATACTAATTTTTTTGGATTTTCGATATAAAATGCAAACAAGATAAAAATAAAATATGCAAGCAAAACAATAACAAAGTAAAAGAGTTGAGAGTGAGAGACTCCCCTCACAGAAGAGATGCTTTTCTCCCCGGCAATGGCGCCGGAAAAAGTCTTGTTGGGCGCGGAGTTGATGAAGGAGAATTTATGCGCAACGTTGAGTGGAACCCCAAGAGAAAGGTATGATGAGCACAGCAGAAAGTTTTCCCTCAGTAAGAAACCAATGTTTATCGACCAGTAATAGACAAACGTTCTCTCCTGAGGTGTTGCGAACCAACTCGTGGCAGGGCGCACTACCGGTGTCAGCAGCAACGTGGAGACCTGCACACAAACAACCAAGTACTTTGTCCCCAACTTTCAGCGAGTTTTTCAAGCTCACTGGTTTTGCTGAAAACAAAGAATTAAATGAACCTTGTGCAAGAAGAATTGTTTGCAGAGAACAAAACAGGAAAATGCTGTAGAAGATTGCAATTAAAAGAAGAAGGACCGGGGTCCACAGTTCACTAGAGGCGCCTCCCCAATAAATAAATATGCTGGGTAAACAAATTACAGATAGGTAATTGATAAACATAGATTCTATGCTAATGGTTGGTGCAGAATACATGCTATGAAAGTATGTGGGCATTACAACAATATACATAGACCGCAATCCAACTTCATCTATGACTAATAATCCACCTTCAGGATTGCATCCGCGGCACCCTCCAGTATTAAGTTGCAAGCAACGGACTATCGCTTTAAGCAATGTGTCTAAACTAAATGATGAAACTATCCTTGAATAGAATACCGCTGTTTTCTCCCTAGTAGCAACAGCACATCTATAACCGTAGAGAACAATGTCACTTCCCATGCTTAAATAAAGGCATGAACCCACTATCGAGCATAAATACTCCCTCTTGGAGTCGCTAGCATCTACTTGGCCAAAGCATCTACTTGAAACGGAGAGCATGCAAGATCATAATAACATAATACATAATCTCAACCAAAGCAATCTCTCTATAAATCGGATCCACATCAAACCAACATGTAGCAATTACAAATAGATGATCTTGATCATGTTAGGCAGCTCACAAGATCTATACATGAAGCACAAAAAGGAGAGGACAGTCATCTAGCTACTGCTATGGACCCATGGTCCCGTGGAGGACTACTCACGCATCACCTCGGATGAAGACATGGCGATGTAGAGGCCTCTGGCGGTGATTTCCCTCTCCGGCAGGGTGTCGGGATGGACTGCAGAACCCTCCCGAACTAGGGTTTCGGTTGACGGTGGCGTCGGAACTTTTCGTGGATTGCGGAGAGAAATGATTGGCATGATCAGCGTGTTGTATTTTCACTTATGCTAGAAATTTCTCTATTTGTTCTGTATTGTCATGGCCGAAGTCTAGACCGAAAATACTGAACACCAAATACAGAAAGACCAAAAAGAGCAATGGTATTATGGGTAGCATTACTAGATGGCCGGAATTTGCAAAAACTGAAAAGATCGGACTGAGCAAGCCGAATAGACCGGATATAGATATAGATATAGATGATTAGTGGGTATCACAAACGAAAAACACATCATTGCAATATCCTTGAACTTCAGATCCAAACAATTCTTTGCTTATGTTATTAGGTCCAAACCCTATCTATTTCTTTATATTTGCGTAGATGTAGATATATTGTGTGGATGTAGATATATATATATATATATATATATATATATATATATATATATATATATATATATATAGGGTTACACTATTTTGCAACCAGTGCTCAGAATATTATTCTGAGCATCACCCAACCATATAAGACGAGACGATCCGGTTGAAAATGAAAAAGTGAAAATCAACCCACGCACCCATCTCTAACCTCCCACCCCAATTCCCCCCGGCCACCATGCGCCCCTGAGCCGCCGCCGGCAACGCGTCCCACGTGCGCCACTGCCTACGCGCCTCCGGGACGCCGCCGGCCACGTGCCCCTGATCCGCCGCCGAGCCCTCCATGCGCCGTCGGCCGCGCGCCCGCCGAGCTGCCGCCGGCCATGGCCCCCCTTTCGAGCTCCCGCCCGGCACACCACGGCGACGTTGGCCTAGTGCCGCTGTGCCATCCGTCAAAGCTCCTTCGCCAACCGTCCCCTTCCTCCCCGCCGACCGGAACACTTCCCCGCCGCCATGCCGCAGAAGCTCCCGCTGGTCTTCGCTCTAGGATCCTTTATGGATGGCGGCCACATCAGAGCGCTCCCTCCTGACCTCGTACTCCATGTAGGCGAACCAACAGGCCATCACCGGCTCAGTGTCGGCCACCGCCCTCCCAACATCGTGCGCGAGGGTGTTCTCCATCGCTGCCTGGACTTCCTCGCTCCCCGGAATCGGACTTTTCTGGGGCCCGAATTGAACATCCCCGCGACGCTGCTGATGGCATCAAGCCAATATCCTCCGCACTTGAATCCCCTAATTTCGGCGGCGCCCAGCCAGGTTCCCTCCACTTCCTTCTTCGTCTCCGGCGGGAAGCACGGTGAATCAAGTTGGCGACGGCTGGTTCCTCTGGTTTTTTTTTTCTATCGAGTGCTATCTCTGTCTAGTTTACAGTACGATTTTGTTACTCTGTACTGAAAATTTCGCCGCTCGCTCGCGGGCGCGTTGGTGATTCGAGACGGCGGGGCTTGTCTCCTGGCGGCCGCGTTTGGCACGCTGGTCTCCGGCGCCGCGTGCAGCGAGCAGCGGCCACCGGCTGACTATTTTATCTCGGCTCAAATCAGAGTCAACTGTTCTAGTGAATTGCTAGAGCAGGCTCGAACTGAACTGATGTTATGCTTGCACTGCCGGTGCGAGCTCCTTGTACTGACATGGTCGCTGATGGAAGCTCCGCGCACAGCCCAAGCACTCCATTTGCTATTCGTTATGGTTCCAGTAATGCAGCTCCTCTATAGGTGCAAAGCAAAAGGAAAGAACAAAAGAATTCTGTCGCTGGACAGGGAGCACGCGAGCTTGAATAAGCACGAGCAATTGCTTCTCTCGCGTGATACTGCTGATGCGGTTCTTTCTTTTGCTTTTTCTTAACATGATCTGAGCAGTTCAGTTTCCAAATCCTCCAACTCTTCAAAGCAGTTCAGAAGTCCGCTTGCTGCTCTCTGAATTTTTTTCTGTTTCGCGCTAGGCAGTACAAGCAAGTTTAGCAAAAAAATTCAATCCCATGGTGGCAGGAAGTGCAAGTGCATGTTTCGGTTCTGGAGAGGACACAAACTCGGAGAATTAAGTATTTTATCTCAGGAATTAAGTATTTTATTGATTTGTGCTCGTTCCAAGCCTTTCAATGTAAGTTCCAAATCTGGTTAAAAAAGAGAGGTAATTCTACTCCGTAGCTGTTTGAGTTTATGCCTCAAAGGAGAAATCTTCCATTTTCTATTTTGCGCTGAAAGGCAGCCTTGCCGAGTGTGTCCTGCTCTAGCATTTCTTCTTTGATTCTTTAACATCCCCACTCAGCCGGGAGTTAATCTTTCGATTTCTGCAGTACGAACAGTAATTTTCAGAAATTTTTAGAAAGCTTACATTCCATCGAAGACTACACAAATAAAAATTATTCTCTGCTCCAATTTTTTCAGTTTGTGGCACTGAACCTGAAATGGCTCACTGTGAGATGGGAGTGTGCAATAAAGCAAAATCACTTTGCTAATGCATTACGAAGGAATGGTCACTCTCCCAGGACAAGACTAGCTACTTCAGACGTGACGATTGGGTCCTAATATCGGTTAGGTGAGTATGCATTCCACCGGGAATTGCAAAAGATTAATAAAATGATCTAGTAGTTCAATCGATTTTTTCTCTCTCTCATTTGAAGTATGCTTCATTTTGTTTTACAAAACACAAAGAAGGCACATAAAACTTATCTATACCTAATAATAAAGGAGCTAAGGTTTCTGCCAAAATTTTCGTCCAACTTTTTTATGGACGGTTTTGCCCTCCCACCAAATCACTTAATACTACACAATGCCATAACTTACCGGTTGGGTTAGTTCTTTTTCTTTTCTCCGCCTAACCAACAACGCCGAAGCGAGGAGACCGCCCCTGCTTCCCCATGGTGTTGCCCCAGCCTTCTTTCCCTGTTGCGCCGGCCTCCGGCTGCACATCGCGCGCGGCCGCCGCATCCGCTGCTCTGGTTTTTTCCGTCCGCCCTTCCGCCTGCTACTGTTTCTTCGCATTGAAGAGGACGCACATGGAAATCATGCCTACCTCCCGCAACTGAACTTTCGCTCCACGGCTCGAGGCTCTCAATCTCGGGCTGTAGCTGGTCGGATCATTGAGGCTCACCTCCTGCGACAGCACGATCTCCCAGGCAGCTCGTCGAGGAGCAGCTCAGGGCGGCTGCTGGGTTGGCCTCCTCTTAAAGGCGCGAGCTAGCTCTTGAGGTTGCTCTCCTTGCCGCGAGCCGCTGCAGGTGGTGGATTAACGAATCAGTAGTGGAATTAGCTAATCAATTGGTAGATCTAGGAAGTTTGATATCGTTACTACCATTTTTTTCTTGGAGCCTCTCTCTCTTCATGTATGAGCGTCCAGACTCGTACATGGACGCGTATTGCTGTAGAATGTTTTCGGAAATTTCTTCAAGCAATTTGGTACAAAGCGTGCGAGCTGAAGCACCCATCGGGAGAGGCGGCAGGGAATTGGGGGAGCGTGAGCCGCATCAGCTGTCTCACCTGGCTCGCTTATACTTGAACTCAACTCGGCTGAACGGCGACCAAAGCAGGAGCTACTGCTCGAAGAAAGACACAGCTCATGCCCGATCCCCAATTGATGAGCTCGAGCTTAAAATCGAACTGAGAGGATGTGATGAGCGGTGCATTTTGGCTTGTAAATTGTAGTTTCTGTTGATTTGACATAGAATTTGGTGTCCAATTTAAATTTCCGGGAGAGATTAAGTGACAGGAAGATAAAATTTGGGAAAGAAGACGACAGTACACTAACGGATTGGGATGGATGGAGATAGATGGTGGGTCCCAACTAGGTTGTCCTGGTAACACGTGGGCTATGTCCTGGCGTTTTTTGCACTAGCACCCGAGCGGACCAAAAAATTGGTAAAAAAAAGCCAAATAGTTATTGGGTTAGGGCCCATTAAATTAAAAACAGACGGAAGAATTCAACAGTTAACAATCACGAAACTCAGATTTAGTCCCATACTGCTACCTTACATCTAGCTTCACCGGTTTACATACGTTGGCAAGTTGCCTGAATATCAGCAAGCGGAACAGGAAATCATTAAGAGCATCTCCAACAGGCGCTCTATCCCGCGCTGTATCCAAAAAAGTGGCTGGTTTAGCGCGTGGGCGCAAAATTATGCTCCAACAAGCGCTCTATCCCGCGCTGTAAAATACAGCTTGAGGCAAAAGCGCTATGTCGTGCACTATATCTACCGCTACGGATAGAGCGCGACTAGTATCCGTCTCGCGCAGAAACAACTACGGATTTTTACAGCTCCAAGGTTTAGAGCTTCTGTTGGAGGTGAATATGCCCTCACGCACAAAACATGGATAGAGCGCGCTGTAAAGTGATTTTTACAGCGCCAAATTTAGAGCGCCTGTTGGAGATGCTCTAAACAGCCGTGTATGGTGTGACTTGTGAGCTAATTGAACGGTCAAGAATTTGGGCTGCGTGTCTTGGTGTGCACATCCGTCATTAAACGATACGAGATTGGTGGTGAGCTCTGGATGCATGTTTAAACGGAAATGGTGGGTGTGGACTAAGAAAGGATTACCGGATAAGTAAAAGGAAACTAAAAGAGGTAAAGTTCCAACCAGCTCTATACTTGGTTGGCCTGACGCTACGCTCTATGAAGTTGAAAAAGAAATGGTGGGTGTGGACTAAGAAAGGATTATCGGATAAGTAAAAGGGGAACTAAAAGAGGTAAAGTTCCAACCAGCTCTATACTTGGTCGGCCTGACGCTACGCTCTATGAAGTTGAAAAATCTCAGTCAAAACATGATTGTCTCCTCTTCCAGTTCAACACACACGGACAAAAAGTAATGTTTATGATCAAAACGGGACATTTCGGCATATAGGAACTGGTTTTGATGTTTAATTTTGGAGAGTAGCAGCATCTCTGTCAAAATATTAACATTGACTAATGATATTTTTTAGGACACTGCTGAGCGTCCCCCGGGGGATTAAATTTTTGATCCCCCGGATCCGCGTCCGTCCGATGGAGCTGCCAAGACCATTCGATCTATGTACAACCGGAAAACGTCGCTTTCTTTCCATCTAGCTGGACCCAGCACTTGCACTCGTTGGTTCGCAATGCACGCACAAGATCCTCAGCCGTTCTTCTTCTTCCCATTCTCGCAGAAGTAGCTCCAGCAGCATGGCATTGCAGCACCGCGGGCGACATGTGCACCGGCGGCCAGCGGTTGCAGCAACGCCGCCCACCCGCTGTAGCATCGCGGCGAGTCTTCGCAGCAGCAGCGCCAACTCCATGTGACCATGTAGCAGCAGCGCCCGCCACTTGTAGCATCGACGGCCAACCTTTGTAGCAGGCTAGCAGCGCCGCAAGCTTCATGTAGCACCAGCGGCCGGCGGTCGCAGCAGCGTCGCCCATCCGTTGTAGCATCGCCGGCCAATCTTCGCCAATTCCTCGTAGCACGGTATGGCCATTGGCCACCTTTCACAGCATCGCCGGCAACCTTCGCCAGCTCCACGTAGCACGGCATGGCCACCCGTCACAGCATCGCCGCTAATTCTATGTAGCACCGGCGACCACCGAATACCGATTGAAGCAGCGCCGCCCACCTCTTTTAGCACCGCGTGGCCACAGGTTGCAGCAGCGCCGGCCGCCCCTTGTAGCTCCGGCGGTCACCGGTCGCAGGCTCGCAGCAGCTCCACGCGGCCCTTGTAGCAGGAGCTGCAAACGCAGGTAGCAAACGCCGACTGCCCCTTGTAGCGCCGGCGGTCACTGGTCGCAGCATCTCCACACGGCCCTTGTAGCAGGAGCTGCAAACGCAGTAGCAAACGCTGACCGCCTCTTGTAGCGCCGGCGGTCACCGGTCGTGTAGCAGCTCCACACACCCCTTGTAGCACGAGCGGCAAACGGAGGTAGCAAACGCCGGCCGCAGGCCGCTGCAGGGCCGCAACGCCGCCATTCATTGTAGCACTGGCGCACATCCCATGTAGCTTCGCCGCCACCCCCACGCAGCACCGCCACTCTTCCATCGCAGCACCACGTGCAGACGCGCAGCTCCGCCGATTTCCTTTGCAGAAGCGGATGCATCGAAGGGGACGGGAGCACCTCGCGAAGGGGAGGAGCAGACTTGATCTTGGTGTTCTTCTCATAGACTAACACCGGAGCCGGACCACTCGAGGATGGGCTGGTTCGTCCTCGGGAACGGCCAGTAGAAGCTGCTAGCTTCAGCGCGCGACGGCTTGATTGGAGGCGCATGACGGCGGGGTCGGCAAGCGAGAAGGGCTGGCGAGAAGCGGCGTTGATTCTGGTTGCCGGCGAGCGGCGGGGCTGGGCAGCTGGGTTGCCGGAGTTGTGTCTACGCGAGGAATGGAGAACGGCAGGGCCGCGAGGAAGAAGACGGAAGGCAGAGAGGAAATAATTGAGGGAAGATAAGGTGGGCCCTCCAGAGACACGCGGCGTGCGACCGATCCGGGGGATGAGAGCGTGCGATCCCCCGGGGGAACACCAGCTTTTTCCTATTTTTTATGTCCTAAAAAATGTAGGCCGGTCAATAAAAGTAAATTATAGCTATCAGTTTAATTAGATTCATATCTTAATAAAAATATATAAGGGTGACGTCTACCATCATTACAAATCCGCAGTATTATGAATCGGTGCAGCGGCTCTTAGAATTGATCATGTTCATCTTGGATAGAAGAAAATGGTGTGACCAACATCGACGATGGTAACCAAGATGTGAGTATTTTTTTCCCTTCTGAGTATTAGTTTATCCCGGTGCAACGCACGGGCATTTTTGCTAGTGTTAGCTTAAATCATCAAGAATGGTGTATATATAAGTATAGGGTGACACTATTCTAAAATCGGTGTTCAGAATAGCGTCCGGCCCTATATAGAGACGAGTGAGAAAAAATAGTTCGACCAAAAGCAAATTTCCTCCTTTCTCGAGCTTCTCTCCCTAGATGTCCACCACCAGCCCCTTCCGCGACGGTGATAGAGCCCCACCACGTCGGCGACCCAATCGCTCCCGCACCAGTAGCACCCAGGATTGCCCGGATCCCCCGCCGCAGGTCGTGCCCAGCGCCGCCCTGGCCTCCAACCATCTTTGCGTAGCATCCCGCCGACGGCTAGTTCTCCGAACCGCTCCCAGCCAAGCTCCGTTCACCGGCGATGGGGGACCCCTACGCCCAGGACCACACTCGGCACTACTACCGAATTTTCCCCAATCTCTCCCGATCTTGCACATCTCCATGCGCTTGCTATGTCCAGTGAGCCCAGGATATTCGCCCTGCATCTCGCCAGCCTGTTGTGTGTCGATTGATGTACATCACCGCCGTAGCCTATACGTCCATCCTCGACCTAAGGCCAACGCCCCTACTCCCTTCTCGTCGCCCCTGGTTCTATCCCCGACCTGATTTTTAGGCAGCTATTGATGCTTTGGTGTAACTAAAACTGTATTTGGGAAGTTTGAGACTTCGATTTTGGGCAGTTTGAGACTTCGATTCCCGGCAGTTCGACACTCCAATATTGGGCTTCCGCATTGGACTTCATGGGACGAGGCGGCCGGAGTATGCCGGAGTCGCTGTCAGATAGTAGAGAAGGCCAGAGCGACTTTGATACAATATGGATCGTGGTACCTTTGTATATAATGAATCAATTCGGTAAAAAGTATATGCCATTGTCGTCGGGCATACTGGAAGTACAGTCTTTCCATCACGGGCAGAACATGCATTCATTAGCAAGAATGTAGCTACTTTAGAATTCATTAGCAAGAAGTACATTGGTTAAATATTAGTGAGCTGAACTGTTGAAGTACAACTCGTTATGCACAAATTCATTCTGAGAGAAGAAAACAATTTCGTTTTGTGAAGTGCAACCTTTCCATCGCGGGAAGTACAACTCTCATTCCCGAGAAAGTAGTTAACATGTAATTTAATGAATTACATAGGTCAACATTGGAAATCAAAATTGATTGGTTTTGGGAAGTACATGGTTCACCTTGTAGTGCAAACTAATAATAAAAATCATCCAATTTGTTATCTTTCGAAAAGTATAATTAGAGATCCTAAGAAAAACAAGGGGTGACTAAACAAGCACCGTTTTCTCCTACGAAATGAAGCATATTATTTTTTTGTTTAAATTTACCTGGATCGCGGAATGGTTTAACTTTTAATTGATAATTTTACCATATGGACGCTGAAAAGTATAATAATTCGGTAGGAGTAGTACACCCACTTACCACTTAATATAGGAAGTACAAGAAAACTGAAAAAATGGAATATAGAAAAAGCAAAATAATCCTTTCATCCACGGTGAAATTTACTTGACGCTGAGAAGTACAACTATTCGACACGAGCTGTACAACTGCTTGATATAGAAATTACAAAGAAAATCGACAAAAAACAAAATGTAGAAAAAACAAAAAATAAATATCGTCATCCGCAAGGAAGTACAAATAGTTGAGGCTGAGAAGTACAACCATTTGGTGCGAGCAGTGCACCCACTTAATATTGGAAGTACTAGAAAACCAATGGGAAAAAAAACAAAATAATCTAGTTATCCGGAGTGAAGGTCAAATACTTGTGGTTGAGAAGTACAACTATTTGGCGCGAGCAGTGCACCTACTTCATATTGGAAGTACTAGAAAACCAATGTAGAAAAAACAAAATAATCTTGTTATCCACGAGGAAGTTCAACTACTTGACGCTGAGAAGTACAAGTATTCGACACGAGCAGTACACCTGCTTAATATATGAAGTACAAGAAACCCGAGAAAATCCAAATGTACAAGAAAATATAACCGGTCATTCGCGAGGAAGTTCAAATGCTAGACACAGATAAGTACAACCATTTAACACGAGCAGTACAAGCAGTTGTTATAGGAAGTAAAAGAAAACCAACAAAATCCAATTCTAGAAAAATCATAAAAAAATCCTGTCATCCGTGAGGAAGTTCAAATAGTTGATGCGGAGAAGTGCAACCATTCAACACGAGCAGTACACCCGCTTAATATAGGAAGTACAAGAAAACCGACAAAATTCAAATGTACAAAAAACAAAAATAATCCCGTCACCCGCGAGGAAGTTCATATACTTAAAAACGAGAAGCACAACCATTCGGCACGAGCAGTACACCCACTTAATATAGAAAAGTACAATAAACCAGATAAAGTCCAAATGTAGAAAAAACAAAATAATCCCGTCATCTGTGAGAAAGTACGTGCAGTGATTCCGAGAAGTACAGGCGGAGACAACATGAAGTACAAGAGGTAATTACATGAATTAAAAGTGTTCAAAGAAAAATACTCCCACCTAAGTTCACATAGGAAAAAACAATAATAATCCCATCACCCGTAAAGAAGTTCATATACTTGACAATGAGAAGTACAACCATTCAACACGAGCAATACACCCACTTAATATAGGAAGTATAAGAAACCCGACAAAGTCCAAATGTAAAAAAAACAAAATAATCCCATCATTTGCAAGGAAGTACGAGCAGTGATTCTGAGAAGTACAGGCGGAGACAACAGTAAGTACAAGCGGTAATTACATGAAGAAAATACCCCCACATAAGTTCACATAGCAACATTGCGAAGTTCAAATATTAAGATCCGGGAAGTGCAAAATCTCTTAAAATAGAATATAGGGGCAATCTAACATTATCATTTTGAAGCACACATGCTAGTTTTTGTAAAACACACTAGTATCAAAACATTTCCAGGAAGTACAACCACGAAGGCCAAGCAGTACAAGGACATGTCGTGGGAAGTTCAGATGCGCGTGGTTGTGCCGAGCATTTTGTGTGGTCATGGACCTCAAACGAACATCGTATGAGAAACTTATAGTCATTTTACTGAACACTTTCGTGAAACAGCGCCGATAAGTACAACCGTATTTCCCTAGAAGTGCAAGTTCGTGTCGAGGGAAGTTCAACGCTCTGTTTTTACGGGGCGGAAATCTATTGCTCAAATCTCATCGATTTGATCACCAACCACTTCAATCATTGTCACCAAAAGCTTTATATGGTAGAGTATATTTCTAATTTCATTACCTACAACATTTTACAACAAATAAATGGATCTAATCTATTAAATTCAAATTGTTATCCCACAAAATATACCGAAAACATGATTTCAAAACTTCTAAAATTACTTTCATATCGTTTGGAGTTGGCAAAAATGGTAGATACGAAAAAGATGCGCCATTTTGAGACCTTTCCAACCGTATATCATTTGCATTGTTTAAATATACCGCATAGAAATCGCGGGAAAAATCATTCGGTGCCCGTCACATAAAAAAGGCGGACAGCAATTCGTGTTATTCTATTAAACTGTAAGGAATTAGAGAAAACAATTTGAATAAGAAAGATGCGCCTAGTCCATAGCTTTCCAACGCCATATCATTTGCATCATTCCGATATACGGTTGAAACAAATCATCCAAATTACTGTCCGCTCGTTTTTTGAGTACGTCCGAATTTAGGTATTTTCAAAATTGTTCAAAAACTGTGAGGATTTTGAAAAAACATAAAACATGAAAAATTTGCGCAATTTCATTATCTTTCCAACGGTATATCATTTGCACAGTTTCGGTAAGCGATTCAAAAACCGAACTAAATGTTCATTTTCTGGCCATATAGAAGCGTTTTGGTATTTTCAAAATTAAATTTAAACCGTCCAAAATCTGTGAAAAGTGTGAACATGAAAAAGTTGCGGTTTTTCATTATCTATCTAACGGTATATCATTTGCATAGTTCCGACAAATGGTTGGGAGACACGAAGTAGAATAAGTAGCTCTGAAGAAAATGAGAAGTTCAGGTAAGTTCGACAGAAAGTTGAACTCTGTTATCCGAGAAGTACAACCTTGTGTCCAGTGAAGTACAAGTCGGTGCTCAGAATATTATTCTGCAACCGGTTGACATATTCATACTACACCCGGGTGTAGTTACACCCACGCGTGTTTCTCATAATCTAGAGAGTATCTATCATACCGGATAGTATGTACATGTAGTATGAAGTATATAAAACTATTTTGGAAGTATATATACTACTTTGCAGGCAGTATGTACATTTTTTTACGTAGACTCATTTTATACGTATACATATGCATGTATTTCGGATATATAGTGCAAACTATGGGTTCACTTGCACTTTTTTCACAAAACTTTATTTGGAGTATCTTCGATATAGTATACGAACATACTCAAACCGATAAAGTATCATAGATACTTCCGTATGGTAGTATATTAGACATGGGTGTAACTACACCCAGTGGTAGGAAGTATTTATCCTATATATATATATATATATATATATATATAGGACGAGGTTTTGGTACGTAACCTTACCCCAGCGCTAGCTGTCATAACCGTCCATATGCTTTGGGATTAGTACTTCTATTCTCCATTTGGTTTGTAGTGTGAGCCATGAAAAATGAGGAAATGTGGTTTTCTCTCTCCATGAGTCTGACACGGCTACCCATGTTGTGTAGCCATTTGAATTGCATTTCCCTTTGTAGACTACCTGTTGCTATGATTTTCGTTTTGAATTCAAATTAGTTCCCTTCACAAACAAAGAAGCAGTGCATTAATTGGCCCATGGTATAGTACATAGTTTGGAACCAGCCACACGCCAACCATGTCAGACACCTGGGCCTTAGCAGGCCTGACCATGTTCGTCCATTTCTATTTGGACACTTATTGTGTATAAACAACTTGACTAGGCAGGTGGGCGGTGGCACTAATAATAAAGAGAATTGCGGTGGAGAGTGGAGATGATGTCCAGATAAGAAGATAAAACTGATCTTCCTAAGATAGAAAAGTTGCTGGTTTACGGTGAGCCCGCACGCACAACTTCTAGGTCTGCAACTGCAACGTTTCACCATTATATTCCAGCGTCAAAACAGGTAACGGAAGCATAGATAAGTCCCGACACTTTTCTATCAAAATAAAAGTATCAGCGCTTTACTGAGAAAGTGAGGATACATAGTACAATATCGAGTTGCAACGTGACTTGTGGTTTTCCTACTGTGTGATTAAGTCATGTAGACGTGAGGGCGTGATGCAAATATGCAAAAGAAATTAAGCACCCTCTTGAAGATACATATGGCACCGTCACTTAAATTTTTAAGCACCTCCTAAAAATAGTTATTTTATAGGTCAAGCAAACTTATTTGGCATCAAAAATTAACTTTAACTCTACAAGCACCTTACTTAACTGCTTAAGGACCCTCCTAAAATTATATCTAGCACCTTGTTGAAATTGTAAAGTACCTAAATTTTGACTCAAAAGATAATCCATCTTGCAAATTGGTAAGTCCTATGTTGCGAGCCATTTTTTAGGTCAAACAAAATTATGTAGCACTGCAGATTCACATTTCAAGCACCCTCATAAAAGTACATCCGGTACCCGGATGAAATTTTGAAGTACTTAAAATTCGACTCAAAAGATGATCCAAGTTGCATATCGGTAGGTTTGATGTCGTGAGTCATTTATAGGTCAAGAAAAATCATTCAGCACCATAACTTAACGATTCAAGCACCCTCCTAAAAATAAATCCGACATCCGTTTGGAATTATGAAGTACCTAAATTTCAACTCAAAAATAATCAACATTCAAATGGGTAGGTCAGCGAGTCATTTTATTGGACAAGCAAAATTAATCGGCACCACAACTTAACTGGTCAAGCGCCCTCCTAAAAAAACATCCACCATCCAGTTATAATTATGAAGTACTTCAAAATTGACTCGAAAAGAAAATTATTCAGCACCATGACTTGACTGTTCCAATACTCCCCTAAAGATACATCCAGCACCCGGTTGAAGTTATAAAGTATGTAAAATCTGAATCAAAAGATAATTCAACTTGCAAATGGGTAGGTCCGCAAGTCATTTTATAGGTCAAGCAAAATTAATCGGCACCACAACTTAAGTACATTGTCATATATATTCAGTACCTTGTGATAAGAGAGAACACATCTAGTTAAAATTTTGGTACCATAATTCTTATTATCTAGTGCCTCGGCTAGTATTGATCCGGTACCCGATGGTAAAGAGAATCGGTACCTATATGTCAAGCGAAAATTATTCGGCACCACGACATAACTATTTAAGCACCCTCATAAAACTACATTTGGTACCGCGGATAAATAGAATCGATACCGAGAAAATTATGCAGAACCATAAAATGGATCACACATTTTCACAACAAGCCCGATGTACACGCTTCATGGTTCAGCACCTAGCCCATCCTCTTTAAGCACCCTGCGTGATGCGAATGGAGTACCATGTTGGATTTATTAAGTACTAGAGGATTAACGACATTGTAAGTGAAAATAACTCAAGCTTGGAATCTCAAGCAACTTCATATACATATCAAGTACCAACAGTAAGATCCACTCTGCACCCAGTTTTAATTCAGCACCTACTTCATATATATCAAGTACCAATAGAAAGATCTCGCACCTGGAGTTGAAATTTTCAAGTCCATATAAGAAGATTATAAAAACAAACTTTCAAATCGACGGTTTGATGTCACAAGTCATAGGCATTGCATATATTCTGGCACCACATCTTAACTTTTCGAGTACCCTCTTGTAGAAAGATCTCGCACCTCGAGTTAAAATTTTCAAGTACCTATGTAAATTAATACACTACACCTTGATTGAAATTGTCTTTGTGCCATATGGACAGACAGACAGACAGACTAACTAGCTATATTTGATCACATCTACAGGGTGAAACAAAGAGGAATCTGCCCTAGTGCCATTCCGTGCTTCTCATATATGCATGAACAAGCTTAAATAAACGCCTCAGCGAACAAGCAGGAGCCGCTGCATCAACGTCAAGTAGTATTTGAGTCTCAGGTTCAAATACGAGAATGATGCCAGTGGTACAGAAATTGCAGACCAATTTGACACCGATTCAGTCTAAGCCAAGCTTCAGACTGCATATTTAAAAGGTACTGAATTATATCGAATTAAGTTCGACAGTGAATGAAGTACAGAAACACTACTTGCCACCTACAAAAATTCAGACTTGCTCTTCTGCAGCAGCCATATTCAGTAATGCTACGAAAATTCATACTAGCTGCAATACATCAGTTCAGACTACATCTACATCAAATAAGACTACATCTACATCAATTCAGCAAAGATTCTCGCTGTAGGTATAAGAAATCAGAATGCAAACTTCAACACAACTTCAACGCTGATCAATCAAAAAGCATATTCCATAAGGAATCAACATTAATATACGATTCAAGGATTCATTACAAGGGGCTGAAAAATACACTTCTTGGTACCCCTCTCAGCAACGAACTCTGCTACAGAGCAATTGTTGCACTTATGACTGAGAGCTACAAAGAATGTAGATACGAAAATTTACTTATTTTACATGTGCGCACATGCCTAAAATTCCCAATGCCCACAAAATGCAAAGCATCAGCTACCCAGCAAAAACTAAGCACGGCATGTACGATTATCACATGAACCTGGGCTCTGAATTTCAAATACCTGGGGAGAAAATCGAAGATGCCCCTGCCGGTGTGTTAGATTAGGCCAAACGAGGTTCAGCTTTGTGTCGCTGGATATCCACCTTCACTAGACATGGAAGAATAGGAAGGAAAAGCAAAAAACTCAGAAGAACAGATGCGCAAAATCTGCCATAAGAAGAAGTACAGAATACTAATTCAAAGCCTTCATGTGCTCTACGAGGAGGAAAGTAAGAACATTTATCCCGCTCCGTCCTCCCCGCCGTCCGCGGCATCGAGGAGTGCCGCGTCGCCGGACTTGGCGAGACATCCGTCCTCGGAAGCATTCAACTGCGCCTCCCGCAGCTTGCTCCCCTGCAGCCTGCAGGCACCGCCTCTGGCCTCGACACGGACGACCGCCGCCTGCAGTGCTTCTTGACCACGAGGAACGCTGCATATCCACTATCGGCAGATACATGGGAGAAGCAGGGGCAGAGTGGTGTCCTCGGGATGGAGAAGAGGACCAGGGACGGAGCAGCATCCTCGACTCCTCGCGCCGGAGAGGGAGGATCAGGGGTGGCGGCGGCGCCCTCGCCTCGATGTAGGGTGCCCCTCCACGATGTAGACGTCCAACGTTGCTGCGAGATGCAGCGACTGGAACTCGGAGTGGTGTGAGGTCGAGCACGAGGCAGTGCAGCCGAGGGGCTCCGTCGGCCGAGCACGAGTCAGGGAACGGAGGTGCTTCGCCAGACGAGAAAGAGAGAGAACAAGGAGCCGCGAGGCAGGCCGGAGCTGCCGGCGTAGTCGCGCAGGGCTGCCATCGAGGCGCGCCGTACTCGCCTGCGAGGAGCGCAGGGCTGCCGGGGAGGAGCGCCGAGCCTGTTGGTCGAGCTCCACATGGTCGTTTGCTTGTAGAATTTGGTCAGATGTGGGCGCCTCTCCTGATGGTCAATAGATACTACAGGTGAAAACAGAGATGAGGGAAACGAGACAGCAGAGCAGAACGACGACCAGGAAGAGTCACGGGGTGACCATCGAGCCCAACAACTTGTCCTCACGCGAAGACCTAGTGGGCCTGCCGCTGGGACTGTGTGCCCTGACTCCAGCAGCCTGGGGAGGTGCTGTACACCGACCCGATCGGTGGATACCGGGTTGCCGCACAGCCTTTGATAGGTATTGGGCCGGCCCAACGATTTTTTTGCCTATTTCGAATTTTCGTTTTTTCCTGCTGTTTCTTTTCTGTTTTTTAGTGTTTTTATTAAGTTTTGAATATTTTTAAATTTTGAACTTTTTCAAACCTGGTTTTTTTCAAAATTTGAATATTTTTCAGATTTGAACAATTTTCAGAATGGAACAAATTTTAAATTTGAATAAATTTTGAACATTTTTTAGAATGAACATTTTTTCAAAAATTCGATTTTTTCGAAAATTTGAACATTTTTCGAAAATGAACATATTTTAAATGTGAACATTTTTCGATTATGAACGTTTTTTGGATATGAACAATTTTTAGCTTTGAAAATTTTTCGTTTTGAACACTTTTCAAAATTTGAATTTTTCGAATTTGAACTATTTTCAAATTTGAACTTTTTCGGTTTTGAAAAAATTAAAATAAACAGAAAATAAAAATAAAAGGAAACAAAAAATAAAAAGTAAAAAATAAAAAAAAAGGGAAAAAAGAGAAACAGAAACAAAACAGAAAACGAAAAAATAAAGAAAAATAGTGAAACTGGGCCAGGCCCAACACCCGACCAGGGTGTGCGGTGCCTGGTAGGCACCGACCTGGTCGGTGTATAGGATTTCCGAGCAGCCTGTACACGCAGGCACCGGTCCACTAAATCGAAATTAAGCATTTTGGTAAGAATTCTATGTGCATGGCACACATCTCGAAACACACGTGGATGGTAAAGATAGCTAGCGCTGTAGTTTGGTTACATACCAAGACTTTCGTCTATCGACGCGGCCATGACAATAGCCGTTATAGTGTGGATGTAGTCATATCATGCAACGGCCGTTATAGTGTTTCATGGGTGTTTGAATTTTTTTCCCAACGTAAACAATAGCCGTGTGGTGCCTTACCGATGTTTGCTTGTCGTTTTGGGATTGAAACGACATTTTTTCACCTTGACGGTAGGTGTGTGTAGCTGTCCTTTCAGAATTTTTTCTTACCGACGTTTGGTTGTCGTTTTTCTACCAAAACGACAACCTACATAACGTATGGCTGTCGCACTAGGTAAAGTTTGCATTTTTTTTGTGTTTTTCCCAAACATTGCATACGGTATGGACACTTTTTTTGCATCTCGTGTGAAATAATGTCAAATTTGTTTCGGTCCACCTTGGAAAAAAAAGTCCTCCACTACAAAATTAACAATTATTCACGAGAGATGCACCGTGCAGTCATTAAGTTGTTGGTTTGGTAGGCATTTGAAAAGTTTTTGTCTTTACGGTCATCCATACCGAGAGTTGGTTGTTGTTTTGGTAGGCATTTGACAAGTTTTAGTCTTTACGGTCATCCATACCGAGAGTTGGTTGTTGTTTTGGTTGGATTTTGCATGGTTATAAAACGGCCACGGCTGCTCCTCCGATGTTTGCTTGTCGTTTTGGCACGGCAACGACATTTTTTGTCTGCACGGAACCTATAGGTAGCTCCTTTTGTGAACAACGCAAGTGTTGATATTTTTTTTTCAAAATTGACAAATCTCTACGGCATGGAGGCCATGCTGAAGCCAGCTTTGCTGTTTTGGTGTTTTTATGACAGAATGACGTGGGTATGGTACACAAGATCTACCAGTATTTCCCCGTGCAAAAAAATTGCAGCTAGGTCCAACTTCCAACGGGCAGAATCCAAACCGATGCTCACTTGTCGTTTTAGAACGGTATTGATATTTTATTTGTATGCAGGGTACATGTAGCTAGGTTCCTTTGAACCCGCGCAGATGTTATTCAAATGGATGAAGAACATGAAAATATAAACACACTTGGTGTATAAACACACTAGGTGTTTATATGGTCACAAAAAGAAGGGGATCAATTATAGACTACAGTCTATACAATTTGATTTTTGTTTCTCTTGTTTGTAGTTGTTATAGCACATTAGCAAAATTATGCATGCTACGCAGAAATATGTGATTAATGTATTTGTGAAAACATGAAAATTGCCTTGTCCTTTAGGGTTTGTTCTCCGCCAGTGAATAGCGCGACGCCATTAACGAATGTGGTTTGTGAGTTTGAACTTTTTTCGACAAAACAAATCAGTGAATCACAAAAAATGCATGCGGTATTACCACATATTGTTCCTTACTAGCATACTATCACATGTGTAAAAATATTTCATGCTAGGGTGGAAAGTGCTGGTATTTTCCCCCTTTTTTGAATCATTTTGGAGCGCGTATTATCGACCTAAGTGGAAGCACGACCACATCGACCCGTGAAAAAATTCATAGCTTGTGGAGTGCTAGGTTGGGAGATAAAACGGATGGCAAATATTGTGTTCTGCTAGTGTAGGTAATCGACTAGGCAGAATCAATAGAAAAACACAAACAATCGGAAACAATCAAAGATCCCAAGAGAACAGTAGGAAATAGAACAAGGGATGCGAAAATACAGTCAACTAAAAATGATGAACGAGATCAAAACGGACGGGCGCATGCTCGCGGCGGAGCCAGAGCCGCTTGCTGGAGCGCGTCTGGTGATCGCGGCCGCTCCAGACGGTTGCGTGTGGTACGTGAACAAAGAGCAATGTGAAGATTGCTGAACTTTGCGAAGGTGGACGGCAGGATGCGGCGAGCGACCGTGCCACATGGTGGTTGGACGGGCCGAAGTAGACGAGCCACGCGCCACCCCATCCAACTGCCGGCGCTGAACTATCTCGGCAGCCGCATCAATCCCACAACGGAACCGAGGGCGGTGGTCGGACTCGTAGTTGAGGATGACGTTGGAGGATTTGAGGTCCCGGAACATGACATCACGGGAGTGTAGGAAAGCGAGCCCACGCACCACGTCGGCGGCGACGGCCACTCGCATGGCCCACGACAGTGGCGGCTGGTTGCTGTGCCCCGGCGGAAGAGGTGGTTCTCGAGGCTGCCGCCGAGACCAGCAGTTTGTTGATGTCGGGGTTGTTAGAGTAGTAGCCGAAGAGCTTGACGAGGTTGTCGTGGTGCCTTGGAATCTCTCCTTCTCAGCTTATTGATGTCAATCATCTTAACGTTGCCGGCGCCGAGCTTGGCCTGGAGAAGATTTGATGAGCGAACTACAACTACCTGGAGAGGATTTGAGTCCGCTCAGCCCTGCAAGAATCAGTTAGCCAAAACTGATCAACCTCTTGCACGGACGGTGAGGCACGGCTGTGAAGCCTTCTTGAGAACAAAACTCTTCTGTCCTACCTTCCAAAATTTCTTGCACCTGCAGTAGCATAAAAAAAAGAGACGATAATCTATTGTTCTTGCGTTCTTAAAAGAAAGAGTCTTGTACGAGGATCTTACCGCATGGTAGCCCCTGCTAGGTCGGCCAGCGACCTGACGGATGCAGCCACATCAACAATTATGGAGACCACCATATCATCCAACAGATCGTCCAAACTAAGATGTTGCTCCTCCTTCTCCTCAGCCGGCGGCATGAAAAATTCATAAGGCGCCGCCCGTGTCGAGCCGCAGCAGCTGCTCTACGATACGGGCGTACGCCGTCTCGTGGCGCTTCTCGTCGGTGCTAATAACGCACGCCGGGACATCATCGCCGTGATATTTTGGAAAGGTTGGTCAACTACCATGACTAGGTTGTCGTTTTAGCACGGACCGTGACCGTACCTAGGTTGTCGTTTTAGCACGGACCGTGACCGTGAGCAGTTGTCGTTTTGGTTCATAATTGGAGTGGAAAATTTTCATGGGTTAGACCGTTGCGGACCGTGAACATAAAAAAACCAAAACGACAATTGCTCTCGGCTATGGTTGTTTCCATCCAGCACATAATTTAGAAAATGGGTAAATGGCTATTGAATTGCACAAATCATGTGTGTGTTTTGGGGGCCGACTCCTTTTTTCTTCTTACCATTCAAAACCTCGGCCTAATGGGCAACCATGGATTCTCACTTTGCTAGCTGGACGCTGAATAATAAAAACCGACCATACCATGACAAGCTTGTTGTTTTGTAACGGATCGTACCGTTCCTCCGTTGTCAAATTGGTTGGGAATGTGTGTCTCATTTTGGTTGTCATTTTGGTACAAAATGTGGTAGAAACGTTCCATGGTCAGGTGCGTACGTGTTTTCCTTCCAGCGCATATGGCTTGTTGTTTTGGTATCAAAATGTGGTAGAAACGTTCCATGGATGTACTTGTTTTATTAGGTTGCTTTTAAGGTTGAGGAAACAACATTACGTGTGCACTTCTCAAATGCAAATAATGAACTTATAAATATCAAAGAATGAACTTTTGAAATTGCTTTTAATGCTAACGTCCAAAATTGTTCATATGTGGATGAGGTGAACTTGTATTTTAAAACCTATCATATTTGTTCCATAATCAGTAGATGCAAAGGGTAAGTGTCCTCTAAACTGTTTGCACAAGAAGACAGATGTAGAGTAATACATGGAAATAAACTCCAGCTGGATTGCTGCATCTGAATAAATCATATATAAGGAAATATCATAGGTCATTGTTTGGAAGTGCATACCAAACACAAAGGGTCTTCATTTTCATACACTTATTTTCTTGAAAATGCCAAACATGCTTTGCCATCGGGAGCCTCGAAGGTCCTGCCACATAGAAGATAAGAGTTTATTATCTAGAGCTCATTGTATTGACCTACAAAAACAATGGAATAACAGCATTGTTATAGAAGTTGATTCACAAGATATATTTGAGTTTTAAGACATGATAAAAACAAGTGAGCTTCCCCTCATAGAGGAAGTGAACATTTAGCAAATAAAAAGTGAACCTACGAACCACAGTGCTTTATAAGTAACTGCAATTGCCCTGTACTTGTAACGAACTCCGCGGTAGGGAGGAAGTGAACTTCAGACAACTAAAGATCGAAGCAAAGTGCAAACTCCATAGATGCAATTTTTATAACGGATACTTTTTCCACACGGGAACTTCCATTTTTCAGGTAGTGAAACGGTTAAAAACAAAGAGTGAACATCCTTAGCTATTGCAAAGCCAAAATAATTGTAAATTAGGAGCAACTTCTCGTGGAAATTATTTTTCGAAACATAATTCATGTTTGTACACATGGAAGCAAACACTTGTAAGGCACAAAGTCAACGAATAATGAACTGCTAATATTAACAGAAGTGAACTTTTTGTCGCTTACTAAGTTAAGCACCAAAAGAACTCTAGCGAACTTGCAAGAGAATACATTTTTCTACCAAGAAAATAGTGAACTTAGCACTAGTACAAACTGAACTTTAATAGCAGTAAATTTGGAAACTTCATATATTGAATGACAGGCAATAAAGTGAATCACGGAACTTGGATTGGTCCACTAGCCAAAATCATCTACGACTACGAGCATCACCGCCCGGAGTTCAGAGCAGCAGCGAGGCAAGGGCATGGTTGTGAGGTCATTGCCGCGGCCATGTACCAGGAGCAATGGTTGCATCTCTGTGCCTATATCTGAACTTCACATTTTCTAATTTGTGAACTTCAAAATTCAGCTAACGTTATTCCCAATGGAAATTTCTATTTATATTTCCTGAGGTTGGATGATTACATCTCCAAATTCGATGAGTCAACTTCTCGAATTCAAAGAGTAAACTTCTGAAAGTATTGTTTTGGTGTTGTAATCATCCAACCTTTCTGCAAACAAAACACACACAATCTGGCTCACACACACATATCCAGTAGCAGCAAATCAGTGGCTGTGGCTTCCAAGGCCAGTGAACAGGGCAACAGTTAAGGTTGCGTTTTTCCGGTGAGCAGGGTAGCGCGCCGCGGGGATCCAGGCGGGAGGGGAGGGAGAGGCGACGACCGAGATTTACCAGGTTAGCGAGGTGAGCGCCGGTGGACTCGCGACGCAGCGCATGTGGGCTCTAGGGGCGGCGCACGCGTTCGACCACTGATGCGCGGCGCGGAGGTGGAGGATTTCCCGGCGGCGCGTGTCGGAGGCGGGAGCCCTCCCGGCGGTGCGCGGTGTAGGCGGGGGCCCTCCCGGCGGGACGCGTTGGAGGCGCGGGGGGGGGCGCTCCCGGCGGCTTGCGTTGTAGGCGGGGGCCTCCCGGCGAGCGGCGGTGTAGGCGGGGGCCTCCGGCGACAGGCGGTGTAGGCGGGGGGCCTGCCGACGGCACGCGGTGGAGATGGGAGCCTTCCCGATAGCGGGGGGCCTCCCGGCGGCGGGCGGTGTAGGCGGGGGGCCTCCCGGCGACAGGCGGTGTAGGTGGGGGCCGCGGTGGAGGAGGGGAGCCTTCCCTATAGCGCGCGGTGGAGGTGGGAGGCAGCGACGACAAAGAAGGTCGTTCTGATGGGGTTCAGTCGGTTCACTAGGGGTGGTGGGGCGGTTCGGGTGGATAGCTAGGTAAAAATAGTTCGGTTTGTCTGTAGGGGTTCAAGAATAGCTATTCTAGAACCCCTCTTAAGGGGGATATAGGAAGCTCAATTGGGGCACCTAGGAGCATGGACACCAAACGTGTATTTCGTACATACCTGGAGTGTACGTGTCTAAATTACACATACCTAAGGTTTGCATACCTAACATATACACATACAAGTTACACATACCTAACATTTACATACTTAACATACACACATGCAAGCTACACATACCTAACATATATATATATATACGTATCAGTGTACGTACACCTTAGGTATGCAATACCTTAGGTATGTATCACTTGAGTATGCATATCTTAGGTATGTATACCTTAGGTATGTGTAACTTAGGTATGTATACCCTCAGGTATGTGTACTACAAAGCAAAAATACACGTATCTACGTATGGTGCCCGGGCACCTAGGAGCACCCGGGCACCTAGGAGCACCAGTTAATTTACCTATATATATATATATATATATATATATATATAGGGTCGCACTATTCTGAAACCGATGCTCAGAATAATATTCTGAGCACCACCCACCTTATAAGAAGACTATTCCGTGGAAAACTGGAAAAAATCCCCAAAATCTCCGCTCATCTTCCTCGCGCACACGACCCAACCTCACAGGCCCGACCCACTTTCCCCGCTGCCGGCGGCCCGGCAGTCCTCCACGCCGTCGGCAGCTAGGTTCCGGCGCCCGCCCGTCCTTCCTTCCCCGCCGCTAGAAGTTCGTCCCGTCGGCCACCCCTCCTTCCTCGAGGGAGGAAGGTTCTCGCGCCGGCTTATCTTCCTCGTCGCTGACAGGCTCCCCAGTCGCCGGTACGCTTCCGCCGCGCCCGTCCATCGCCGTCATCGGAAGGCCGCTACGCCCCCAAGTGAGGCCGCCCACGAGCGCAGCAAGGCACGGCCCAGCTCGTGCTCTTGCTCCTGCCGTGCCCAACCAATCTTCAACCGCCGATCTGCCCGACTTGGCTTCCGGCCACCGCCGTGGAAGATCCACGCGCCGCCCAGGCTCCCAGGCCGCACACTCGAGATCTGGCGCTTCCTGCGCCCAAGGCTCCAAGTCTGGGCGAGCCGTGGCTTGAACTTCCATGTAGAATGCTTTTGCAATTTTGTGCGCAACGCCTCTGAACTTTTCTTCCCGTGCCTCGGCTCCTCTACTGCCGCTGCTCAGCAGCAGTGTAGACTCGCCACCACCCAACCTGTCCGCTGCTGTAGTTTTGTCCGATGCAACTTCATGGACGTATGCCAGGGAAGTACAGGTCGGCCGCGGATGCGCGTGCAACATCACTGCAACCGGTGCCTGCTTTCTTCTGAAAATATCGTGCAGTGCGTGCTTGGTGTCTTCGCTCTGTCCTGACTCCTCGCTGCCAGGTTGATTCAGAGAAGAAGTGCAAACGTATAGTCCTAGGAATGTACATTTTGGATATGGGAAGTGTACAATCCAGCGAGCTGCCGACCGGCCGCCCCTCTCTCCGGCACCGTGCACTGATTAATTCTCCTTCCCTATGGCCGGAAGCTCCTCCCTGCAAGATGGCACTGATGGCTGCAGTCTGAACTTACTAAGTGAAGAAGTGAACTGTGCGCGCGCTGTTGCTCCTTGCTAAGAACTAGGACGCGGAGATGACAAACAACATTTTTTAGCAAAAAAAAATTACCGTTGTGCAGTGCACATCACCTGTTATATGTATTTCAGAACTTCCATTATTTTAAGATGTATACACATTTTGAACCTTACCATGGCGCATATGGAGTTCTGCAGCTCCAGCCGGCTGGAATTCCACTCACGGCCGGCATGGATTCCTGCCGCGTGCCTATGCCGCTGCACGTTGTAGGCCGCCACTGCGCCGGCCGTCAACTCGTGCGCAGATCGGTGCTATCTATTAATTTTTTCTATTTGTTGCGCTAGGCAGTACAAGCAAGTTTGGAAGGAAAGTTCAAATGGACGGCGACAAGAAGCGCAAGTGCATGTTTTCGATTTTAGAGAGGGCACACATTCGGTAAATTCAGTATTTTAACTCAGGAAGTACACATATTAAGCGATGAAGTTCACGCTTCACGTTTCCTAAAGTATATATATGTACAATAGTAATAACTGTGGATGATTTTCATCTGCTATGTTGCTTGTCATGACTTGAACTCTTTGCTCGTCTGGAACATTGAGCTTTTTCTCTACTCCTACGGTGGTCAGTTCACGGCGCGCCATTCTTTCCCTTTTACTGCGAACCATCGAGTAGGGAACTGAGGCCTCCGCTAAGACAATATGATCACTTATTTCATATCTCGCCCGTGCAACTCTAGTGGCAGAGGTGATTGTAGATTCTACTTGGTGGTCGATTTATTGGTTAGACTTCACTAGTTTTTATCACATGATCTATTAAAAATGTAGGGAAAATGTATCGGTTGAGCACATAAAACTAAAAAGAGAGTATTGTTAAAGAGGTAGCACTGCACTATCAACTATGGAGCAGTATAGACATTTGAAGATATCCAAGAAATAAAGCGTATCAAAGATAATAAAAACTAAAGATTGATTCAAAAAAAGTACAGATTGATTCGGATGAGAAGTGCATTTGGACAATAAAAACGGAAACACAGATGAAGAGTAGCTGATGCCAACGGAGAAGTACAATCATATAGTAGTGAGAGCTGCAAGTTTTTTATTTATTTTGGAAGTGCAGAGTTTTCTAAATCTGGGTATAGTGTTTAATTTTTTGGGAGGGCATGGGGTATTGGATGTAAAACATTGGACGTCATATCAATTCCTAAAAAAATGCACGGGACGTGCTAAGAAGTACACAAAAGATTTGTTGGGAAGTATAGGACTTTGATTTCTGAAGTGAAATTGGACGAATACGCAATAACAGTATGAAAGAATAAAACCTACGAGAAATACAAGAAAAATTAAAATACGTGAAGTACACATGTCAACTTTGAAGTACACATGTCAATTAGCTATGGGAAAAAATCAATTCATCCGTCTAGCAGCATGGCGTCGCGTTGAATGTCCCAGCGCCGATCCTGCCCATCGTCGATGCACCCTCAACATTTGGAAGTTCAAAACTACGACCTTGAGAAGTACACATGTCAATTAGCTATGGGAAAAATTAAAATACGTGAAGTACACATGTCAATTAGCTATGGGAAAAAATCAATTCATCCGTCTAGCAGCATGGCGTCGCGTTGAATGTCCCAGCGCCGATCCTGCCCATCGTCGATGCACCCTCAACATTTGGAAGTTCAAAACTACGACCTTGAGAAGTACAATGAAGAGAAAATAAGAAAAGGTAATTAAAATGTCTGCTGGGAAGTGCACACAGCAGCACCGAGAAGTACACGAAGTTAGGTTTAGAAAGTACAAGTCTTCTCCTCCTAGAATTTCAAAGTACATATAAAATAGTAAAATATAATTTTCCTGATGTACACAAGTCAAACATTGGGAAGTACGGTCAATTAGTTTTGGTAAATACATGATCTGCCATGTAGAACATAAAAGTAATTAAAATCATCCATTTTTTACCTCACGAGAAGTACAAGCGGTGACTATGGCAAGTACAAAGCGTCGGTTTTGGGAGTGCAAAACAAAATAACCCGTCATCCGTGAGGAAGTTCAAATAATCGACGATGAGAAGTACAACCATTTGACAAGAGCAGTACATACACTTATGATAGGAAGTACAAGAAAACCGAAAAAATCCAAGTGAAGAAAAATAAAATAATCCCGTCATCGGCGAGAAATTTCAAATACTTGACGATGAGAAGAACAACTATTCGAAACGAGAAGTACAAGCACTTATTATAGGAAGTACAAGGAAACCGACAAAATCCATATGTAGTAAAAACGAAATAATCCCGTCACCCCCAAGGAAGTTCAAATAGTTGATGACGAGAAGTACAACCCTTCAACACGAGCAGTACAAGCACCTATTATTGAAAGTACAAGAAAGCCGACAAAATCCAAATGTAAAATAACGAAATAATCCCATTACCCAATAGGAAATTCAAAGAGTTGACGGAGAGAAGTACAACCATTAGACGCCAGCAGTACACCCACTTAATATAGGAAGTACAAGAAACTGACAAAATCCAAATGTAGGAAAAACAAAATAATCCCATCATCCGTGAGGAAGTACAAGGAGTTATTACGAGAAGTACAAGCGGAGACTACAGGAAGTAAAAGCAGTAATTATAGAACTGCACCTTGTACAAAAAATATACTCACACATAAGTTCACAAAGCAACATTGGGAAGTTCAAATAGAGGCTAGGGAAAATATAAAATTATCATTCCGATACACATGTTTAATTATTGTAAAACACACTAGTATCGAAACATTTCCGGAAGTACAACCACGAAGCCAAGAAGTACAAGGACATGTCGCGAGAAGTTCAGATGCGCGTGGTTGTGCTGCTTTGTGTGCTCGTGGACCTCAAATGGACAGTGTACGAGAAAATTATAGCTATTTTACTAAACACTTTCATCAAACCGCACCAAGAAGTACAACCGTATTGGCCGATAAGTACAAGTTCATGTCGAGGGAAGTTCAGTGCTCTGTTTTTACGGGGCGGAAATCTATTGTCCAAATCTCATCAATTTGATCACCAACCACTTCAATCATTGTCACCAAAAGCTTTATATGATAGAGTATATGTCTAATTTCAGTACCTACAACATTTTACAACAAATAAATATATATAATCCATTAAATTCAAATCGTTATCCCACAAAATATACCGGAAACATGATTTCAAAAGTTCTAAAATTACTTTTGAACCGTTCGGATTTGGCAAAAATGGTAGATACGAAAAAGGTGCGCCATTTTGACCCCTTTCCAACCGTATATCATTAGCATTGTTTAAATATACCGCATGAAAATCGTGGGAAAAATCATTCGGTGCCCATCATAAAAACGGGCGGAAAGTAATTCGAGTTTTTCTCTTAAACGGTAAGGAATTAGAGAAAACAATTGGAATGAAAAAGTTGCGCCTTGTCCATAGCTTTCCAACGTCATATCATTTGCATCATTCCGACAAACGGTTGACACAAATCATCCAAATTACCGTCCGCTCGTTTTTAAGTACGTCCGAATTTCGGTATTTTCAAAATTGTTCAAAAACTGTGAGGATTTCGGAAAAATGTAAAACATGAAAAAGTTGCGCAATTTCATTATCTTTCCAACGGTATATCGTTTGCAGAGTTTCGATAAGCGATTCAAAAACCGAACTAAAAGTTCGTTTTCTGGCCATATAGAAGCGTTTTCGTATTTTCAAAATTAAATTTAAACCGTGCAAAATCTGTGAAAAGTGTGAACATGAAAAAGTTGCGGTTTTTCATTATCTATCCAACGGTATATCATTTGCATAGTTCCGACAAATGGTTGGGAAACACGAAGTAGAATCAATAGCTCTAAAGAAAATGGGAAGTTCAGGTAAGTTCGAGAGAAAGTTGAACCCTCTTATCCGGGAAGTACAACCTTGTGTCCATGGAAGTACAAGTCGGTGCTCAGAATATTATTCTGCAATCGGTTGCAGAATAGTGCTGGTATATATAGGGTGACACTATTCCGAAACCAGTGCTCAGAATATTATTCATCCGCGGGGAAGTACAAGCAGTGATTTCGAGAAGTACAAGCATAGACTACATGAAGTACAGGCGGTAATTACAGTAACTACAAGGTGTCCAAAGAAAATACAGGAATTATAGCTGTTTTACTGAACACTTTCATGAAAACGCACCGAGAAGTACAACCGCATTGCCTGATAAGTACAAGTTCATGTCGAGGGAAGTTCGGCGCTCGTTTTACGGGGCGGAAATCTATTGTGCAAATCTCGTCGATTTGATCATCAACCACTTCAATCATTGTCACCAAAAGCTTTATATGGTAGAGTATATGTCTAATTTCATTACCTACAACATTTACAACAAATAAATGGATCTAAGTCATCAAATTCAAACCATTATCCCACAAAATATACCTGGAAACATGATTTCAAAACTTCTAAAATTAGTTTTAAACCGTTCGGATTTGGCAAAAATGGTAAATACAAAAAATATGCGCCATTTTGTCAGCTTTCCAACCGTATATCATTTCCATTGTTTAAATATTCCGAATGGAAATCGCGGGAAAATCATTTGGTGCCCGTCACATAAACCGGGCGGACAGTAATTCGAGTTATTCTCTTAAACTGTAAGGAATTAGAGAATATAATTGGAATAAGAAAGTTGCGCCTAGTCCATAGCTTTCCAACGCCATATCATTTGCATCATTCCGACAAACGGTTGAAAAAATTCATCCAAATTACTGTCCGCTCGTTTTTGAGTACGTCCGAATTTCGGTATTTTCAAAATTGTTCAAAAACTGTGAGGATTTTGAAAAAACTTAAAACATGAAAAAGTTGCGCAATTTCATTATCTTTCCAACCGTATATCATTTGCACAGTTTGGATAAGCGGTTCGAAAATCGAACTAAAAGTTCGTTTTCTGGCCAAATAGAAGCGTTTTCGTATTTTCAAAATTAAATTTAAACCGTGCAAAATCTGTGAAAAGTGTGAACATGAAAAAGTTGCGGTTTTTCATTATCTATCCAACGGTATATCATTTGCATAGTTCCGACAAATGGTTGAGAAACTTGTGGTATAATCAGTACATGTGAAGAAAACGGGAAGTTCAGGTAAGTTCGACAGAAAGTTGAACCCTGTTATCCGGGAAGTACAACCTTGTGTTTAGGAAAGTACAAGTCGGTGCTCAGAATATTATTCACGCAACCGGTTGCGAAATAGTGCTGGTATATATATATATATATATATATATATATATATATATATATATATATATATTATATGGGAAATAGTGGGCTACCATGGGGCATAGCTATGCACATCAATCCAACCATTAGATCATCTATAGGGAGCACAAAGAGAGCACACGGTGTTAGTCCATTATACATGCACGGCATGCTGCTCCATTATATTCAAATCACTTCCATCCACATCGTTTCATGGTTGCAAATTATTTTTTAGTGAGACCATGCCATAGATGGCATAGGCTGCCTACATCAATGCTACTTCCCTTTTGATACCAAAACAACAACCAATTTGTAAAGAAGCCTAATAAAATAAATACATCCAAGACAGTCCGTGGGAAGGAAAGCACCTACACACCTAACCATGGAAGATATCTACTGCATTTTTGTTCCAAAATGACAACCAAAAAAAGATACACATTCCGAACCAAATTTACCACGGAGCAACGGTACGGTCCGTGGCAAAACATCAAGCTTGCCATGGTATGGTCGATTTCTATTACTTAGCGTTCAACTAGAAAAGAAAAAATATCCGTTGTTTCCCATTCGGTCGAGGTTTTGAATTTTAAGAGGCAAATAAGTCGGCCTCCTATACACACACATGTTCAACGGCAGTGGCCTCCCCGGCCCGCTCTACGGCGGCTGCGCCGGGAAGAAGGAGGGCGTTCACACTGAGGGTCAAGCCCGGGAAGACGTACATGCTCCGGCTCATCAACGCCGCGCTCAACGACGAGCTCTTCTTCGCCGTCGCCAACCACACGCTCACCGTCGTCGACGTCGACACGATCTACGTCAAGCCCTTCGCCATCGACAGCCTCCTCATCGCGCCGGGACATACCAGCAACGTGTTCCTCACCGCTGAATCATCATTTCCCGGTGCAAGGTACTACATGCTGGCCCGGCCCTACGCCACCACGCGCCCGGGCACCTTCGACAACTCCACCATAGCCGGCGTCCTCGAGTACGAGGAGCACGACCTCGCCTCCCCCACCTCCGACAAGAATCGCCTGCCAACCTTCACGCCTATGCTCCCGCAGATCAACGACACGACCGCCGTGTCAAACTACACCGCGAGTTCAGCGTTCGGATGAAGCTCGTCGACGGTGGCTCCGCCGGCACCGTCACCTCCTTCTACGTAGGCCCATCCATTTCATCCGTGCAGAGGATATGCATCTTGTGCTTATTTGTTCTTTTCTTTTTGGCTAAATCAATGTCGCTGGATGTGCTCAACTGATGTCCGGGGAGAGCAGTACCCACGACGAGATTGACATCGAGTTCATGGGGAACTCGAGCGGGCAGCCTACGTGATGAACACCAGCGTCTGGGCCAGCAGCGACGGCAAGAAGGAGCGCGTTTATTTTTCCTTAATGTTCCGTGGATGAATTTTTACCTTTTATTTTATGAACATGGGATCTGATATTAATGTTCAGTGCATGTGCATCGCAATCGTTTGAAAATATACTACAACTCAAATAATTTCATGATCCGAAATTTTCTCAACTGAACCACACATGTGCATCAATCGTTTGAAAATGTATATTGGTAACGGCTATGCCGCACGGGTATATGGATGCACATTCCAGTCCATTTTGATACCAAAACGACCATTTAAAAATTGACAACTTTATCACATCCAAAATCTGAAACCAAAACCACAACTAAACATAGGTCACTGTTTTTATTTTTATTTTTATTTTTTGAACTTCCTATTATGCCAAAATGACAACCATTTTACGGTCGAACTTTGATACCAAAACGACAACCAAACTTTGATACCAAAACGACAACCAAGCATCGGTCACGGTTGTTCTTTTTTCAAACTTTCTTCTACCAAAACGAGGACCATATTCACGGTCAAACTTTGATACCAAAACAACAACCAAGCATCGGTCACAGTTGTATTTTTTTCAAATTTTCTTCTACCAAAACGAGAACCATATTCACGGTCAAACTTTGATACCAAAACGACAACCAAGCATAGGTCACGGTTATTTTTTTCAAACGACAACTCACACACCAAATTCCATAACGGTGTTACATGAGATGACGAGGCTCTTTTTTTGATCTGCACCTGGAGAGAGTTGGAGCCCCACTATCCAACGGGTGCTAACCTATGCATAGCTATCACCCTTGGTAGAAATCCGCGATATATATATATATATATATATATATATATATATATATATATATATATATATATAGGAAAAAATATAGAATTTCTGGCACAAATTTCACCATGTAATAATTATACAATTTCCTAAACTTAAGTAATATTCAACGTCATCCCAGTTAATATGTTTTGTTTAGATCCATATGGTACGTTTAGATCCAAGGACTCCATAGCGTGAACAAGAACAGGAGGGACGAGAAGATACCAATGCCTCCATGGCGCCAAGGAATAGAAGGGTCCAATTCTGATTTACTCGTTTCCTCTCCCAATCAAATTAATGCCTCAAAAACTGGGTTACAGATTGGGTTGCATGGAGGAGAGGGGGAAGATTCGGGATGGGAGAACATACTGCGATCAACTCGCATGGCTGGCTGTTAGCGTCATACGAGGAGTCATGCTCAACTAAACGAAATTAAAGGAAACTAGTCATCAGCCCGTGCATCCGCACGGGATATGCTATTACATCATGAAAAACACAAATACGAATGTACAAAAAATATAGAAAACATCTCTTACAAACTATTGTGAACTTGATATTTTACTGTCATATGTTCTTGGTTCGATTTCTTACATAGTTATAGGATTTACCTCATGTATATATGGTACTATATGAAATAATAATTACCCATCTGTAAAAAATTACAAACATACAAACTAATTTAATTCCATTGTGAATATAAAATATGACAATTATATATTTTTTACCCGATGGCACAAAATAAAATTTAGAAAACTTTAGAATTTTGAATGAAAATATAAGCATGAATTGTATCCATGGAAATTTCATACAGGAAATGGACGCTAAACTACAACCGTAACCTAAAAAAATGGTCAACAGAAGAGATACTAACTCAATCCAAACTCCGCTGCATTATTAGCCAAAAATAAGTACAACCACACCACGTATCAACAGAAAATGTAGAAATCATAGAAGGCACCACAACGTACCGCTGCATACTTGTCCGATAGGTTGCAACCATGAAGTTTTCTTGATACAATTTCCCACAGTCATGAGGGTCATGAAACATCCTCGACACATTTCCCTGCACCACCATCATCTCAACAGAGCACTGGTGTAAATATCCCAGCAAGTAAACATGAGATCTAGTCATTGTTAAAATCTTTCAAGGAGAGGAACATATCCCAAGACCTAGAAGATAACGTACCTTCATGGTTTTAATTCTAAAGATAGTCAAAGTGCCCTACAAACTACATTAGCCTGCATGCCAATTAATAACTCAATATTGAAATCGTGAATCAATATAGAAATTAGAAATCATTATAACAAATACTTATGAAACAATGGTAAATATATATAAAACAATACATATGCATTGCTCCTAAATTTTTTAGGATAAGTCCTATAAATTGATCACGAAGATTATACATTGATGAATTTTTCATGAGTACATATGTGCGGCAGAGAGTGCAAGAAAGAACTGAAACTTACATTCGTGTATGATTATTTAAGGTGAAGACATAACAAAATGCACTTGAAATAGTGAAAAGAAAAATGTAACATATAAAAAGGACAATATAAAATGTTTTATCCCGACAAACTTCTACAAACTATTGGTTAACACCTTAAACTGGCAGCAAGAGTAAATGTAACTTATAAAAAAGGATGATTTTTATTCCATCAACTTCTGCAAACTATCGCTCGACGCCTTCAACTGGGAGCAAGAGTTAACCTCAATCAAATACCATTCTACATTTCCTGTATATGTTGAGAAACTATTGTTTAGAAACTATAAGAACTGAACGTAAATTTTGGATGCTCAAATGAGGGGATCGTATAGAGAAGGTAACCTTCGAAGGCACATGATCCTTCAGGTCAAGTGCCATTATAAGTTATAACATACGGAGAATGAAAAAAAAAGAACTGTAGTGCCACCAGTTTCCTGTGCATATATAAGAATTAGTTCCAACGTGAAAGTACCTATACCAGTTTCTGGGCTTGTAAATACATAACGTATGTTCATATTCCTACTAACCACTTCAATGCTTTAGTAACTGCATGAATAATAAAGATTATTTTGATCCCTGTAAAAATGTGTACACAACACATGGAGAGCTTGCCATCGATGATGTATGCTTATCAAGTCTGCATTATTAACAGATAAATATGAAAGTGCTATACCAGTGCATGTGTTGAATTCAGGAATATTCAACGACAAAAGCTATAGAATATCTGACCATATAACTGATGAAATGTGAACTTGACCCGACATACCTACACATGCAGATTATTAGCCCCAGCAAACTTTCAAAAATAAATTAAAAGAACATTTGTTCAAAAGTACCAATACCCCATAAATGGTATGCTTTTAAACATATATTAGCACATTGTTGTTCTCATGCAAATAAGATAATATTTTTGAAGCTTTGCAAAATAAATTGACCGAGCATATTATTAAGTTTACATGGAAACTTACTAATAATACCTCTGTCTAGAAAAAAGATGTCACAGATTTATATATATTTACATATACAAAGGGAGTATTATTATTAATAGATACTAAATGTTTCATATAATTTGAATTTAAGTTTGTACTTAGACCTAATTTATGTGTATGGATAGAGTTCCCTAGAAAAACTTATATCCTACGACAGGAGTAAGAAGTGAGTGTGCATAATAAACTTCACCGGATTACAAAGGTCCATATACAATTACCATGCATGCAAGTTAAATGTCTAGGTTATACCATGGTGGACTGTTGATGCCATCAATATGGAGTTTGGAGATTCTGCCGGACCATGGCCTGATCGGAAAGGGCGGAAGTGTATTGCTTTGCTTTCCAATACTGCTGGCCAGATCGAGCGAAATCGAAGTGCCTTCCATCAGCAGTTTAGAGATGCTCCTGGACCAAATCGGAAAGAGAGTTACCGATACTGCTGGCCTGATCAATCGAACTGCCGTCGATCAGCAGATTGGAGATACTTCCGGATCAGATCGGAAGCAGCGGAAGTGTATTTACTTTTCCATCCTGCCCAATCGATCGGAGTCGAGGTCAGCGCGGGTCTTGTACAAATATTGATCGCTGCCTCCGGAGACGCACCGCAACAGATGACCACCTTGAATAGCATGCTACAGATCAATCTCAAGCAGCACGGCAGGCATGGAGTTTGCATCGAGTTTGATTGTCCCTGCCAGATCGGGAGCCGCTCATGATTAGGGAGGTTTTTTTTTTCTTTGGCTGATAGAAAGTTTTTTTTTAGATGTGCTGATCGAAAGTTGAGAGTCGTGCGGTTGCTACACCATCCAACGGCAATACATGGATCATTATTGTTGATCGGATGGATATAATTATCTTACCTCTAGGATTAACGTGGAGCTTTGTTGGGAGTCTCCAATTAGTAAATATAAGATAATAGATTTATTAGGAGCATGATGGGAAGGTTTTTACGCTGGCTCACCCTCCTTAATCCTCGTGCCAAAAATATATGCCCTGTTCACTTGAACAGGAGGAGTATATATGTTTCTTTGGCTTTAATCAGAGTGTGTGAAGTTGTCTATTTTTTCAAATGGGCTTTCATTTATCAACAATTATAGACTAATAAATAAGGTCCAAATTCAAAGGTAGAAATTGAGTGTCACTTTGTAAAAATAATTACAAGTGGGAACATTAGAATTATTATAGCATTAACCTAATATGGAAATATCCTCCCATTTTATTAGAAGTAGACATTACATATTATCGATCTAAAGTAGCATCACAAGTTATGATAAGTACAAATACATTAAAAGACATAACAATGCCATATTTGTGATGCTACGATATATCGACTTGATGGTGGGAGGATATCAAGTAAAGCTACATGTCAAGGGACATATGTTGTCGGTGGTGCAGGTGATATCGATAAATTATACCCACGATAGCAACAATAGAAGACCCTGGGGCAACAGCCTGGTGATTGTGAGAACGCCATAGGCCTACCATCAGCCTGTGTTGAGGTTGTTGTCATCCCTATGAGGAAGCAAACTGGCACCATCAGAAAAACGATGAAAACTTGGAGGATTTGATTCATCGTTGCCACCAAACTTTGTGAACAAAGAACACGAGATGATAGTGTATACAAATCTGACCCCAAATATGTTATTGTGTGGTCATAACAGATACTTGAACTTGTATATATAGGCTAATGTGGTATAGTTATAGTTATAGATATATAGATATAGGTGTAGTTATAGATACAGATATAGGTATAGATATATAGGTATAGATATAGATATAGATATAGATATAGATATAGATATAGATATAGATATAGATATAGATATAGATGTAGATTTAGATGTAGATTTAGATATAGTTATGGATGTAGATGTAGATGTAGATGTAGATGTTGTGGGGCCCCGGACTTACCAGTCCGAAACTTCTGTTATGCATACCATTTCACGATCCCAAGATCATTCCATCGTGAATACATAACCGAACTGATACCAGATTACATCATCCATTATAGTACCGAGTTAAAGATATTACGGACGTCTTACATCATAGGACATCAAGGCCGTAGTTCAGCAAATAGCAGCGGAAACAACTTGACTTCAAATAGCGGTGGAACCCATGTCAGGCCTTTACCCTACAGGCGGCTGACTGGGAGAGCATCCTAGTTCGCGTCTTCGGCGTCGTACTCCTCTTCTTCGTAGTACTCCTCTTCAAAGTCTGGCCAAGTAAATAGCCAGGACAACAATATAAGTACGTTTGAATGTACTCGCAAACCACCTTATAGAGAAATAAAGGATATGCAATATGGCAGTAGCAAGGAACAGGCATTAAACTAGGGCGACAAGGAGCGAGAGGTAGTTCCTCTCGGGAGTATGATATCTCTATATCTTTGTTGAAAACCTATTTGAAAACAAGTTTATTTGAAGACTAATAGGTAAGGAGGACCCATTTTCCTTTTCGGCCACCGGAATGATTAAAACAATTTCAACTTTCCACCGTAACTCCCAGGTACATCTCCACCAGTCCCACTGGTATCTTTGTGTACCTCCCAGGTACATTTCCAAAACCTTTTTGGAAAAAACTTTTGTAAAATAAAACTTTCCTTTAATGCCAAGTACCGCCATTCCCATGTCCATAACCGCGTACACGGCTATTCGAATAGTTTTACACTCTGCAGGGGTTGTACACTTTCCGCACAAGATCCGAATACTAATCATGTGGGCATCATCCCTGCATAACAACATATGAAACGACAAGTACCCGATCGTAGATTTCGCATGCTCGCCTTAGCCTAAGACATGCCGAATAAGTTGTACCTCCCAACACCAGAGTCCGAGGGCTGTCCAGGAGTAGCAAGGTCCCCAGCACACTCGACCCTCCGAAATGCCATTCAACCACTTAGGCATATTTCAATGGGAGCTCATAAGTTGTACCCCGCGTACCTGAATAGGCAAATGGGTTGCGTCCCTTCTCATGGGAAGAACCCCGGTCGAGGCGTCCATGGTCGGACTTCCACTACACTTGCAGGACCCAAACTAGTACACTACGCCCCTTCCCACTTCAGGGTAATGTGGTTGCACTGGCTAGGTCCGGTTTTGTACTATGGTCACCAGAGTTTTTCGAAAACAATTTTCTCCACTTCCCTCCAGCAATTTCTCTTCCCAGAAACCTTTTCATTTTCATAAACTCCCACTTGGGCAGGGCTGCCCCATTCCAAGGTTTTCGAAATACTTCCTTTCTTGAAAACATTTTCACAAACCATTTTAAAGAGGGCTCCCGGCCTATAGTCACACTTTTCTTTGAAAAGCGGCGACAAGGATGATAAGGTGCTAAGCGCCATATCATGAGTAAGTGTGTGATCAGTAGGTAACATGAGGGCTGCACCAGTAAGGGTGGAATAATAAAACTTCGAGTGGTGAAACCACTCACATAAATAAATAAAAACCATGCAATTTATAAAAACTTGTAATAATGCAAGAGCAAGAGATTTAGAACAAGGTATGCATCAAGAGGTGGCTTGCCTTGATCAGCAAAGTGTCCCTGGCCTTCTTCCTCAAATCCTCCAAATTCACCTCCTCCTTTATTTCCGGCGGCGTTCGAATCTAGCGTCGCAAAATAAAAAAGAAACAATCAACACACCAAATCAACAAACCATTCCAGAATAGTTCACACAAAAATTTGGTAAAATCACAGTATGCAAAGGTTCACAAATGCAAGCTACTAGAAGTGGATTCACTAATTTAGAGTTTTTAAAACAAGAGTTGTGATTTTTACAAATCCAGAAATGACTTAGGAACCATTTAAATGGAATAAATCTTTCTGTGAGTCACAAAAATGCATGCAGCATACCTACTTAAAGCTAACAACATGTATAACACTCTTGCACAAGAATCACTTGCAAATAAAATTGTAAATAATTTAGAAAATTTAAATAAGATAGAAACCGAAGACAATCAATAACTAAGCTCACTAGCAGCAGAGCAAGATCAACCATGACCAAGCATAACCTGGATAGCTAATACTAAATGTGATCCAACCCCAGTGGTTTGGAATTTTTCTGATTTTGAAATTAATTCAAAAAAATCAGATACTGAAAAGTGTCCTGTTTCAGTAATAAAATCCTCAGAATTAAACTAACACTTTGAAAAATATTTCCTTTGGCACAAAAGTACTCCAACATGGTATATACCAGTAGCACTTGGGTTTGCTCCAAAAACATTTTTATTTTTCAAATTAAAATCAAGGAAGATCTCTTAGGTTAATATTTGATCTGCAAGCCAAACACTAACCAGGATGCTCCTGCATGTGGGACAAGGGCCAAAGATATATATTTACTTCTACTGCACAGCAAAATTTACCTCATGCAAAAAGGTTCTACACAAAACTCATACTAATTAAAATGGCTATATTGCAACATTCTAGGACTAGATTTATCTACACAGATATACAACACTACATCACATGCACGCATTTTTGTGTGGTTTTCATTTTTTTCTGAGCACAAAGAAATTTGAAACATCAAATTTGGGCACACGAGTAATTTATGGTATTTCGAAAGGCAAGCGCTACGCGTCGGGCGGTGGATCTGGGCCCAAAAATCGGTTGTTCTCTGCGCCGTCCGATGGCGATCCGACGGACAGAACCAGTCGTATTAGCAAGTTTACATTATAGCCCCCGGTTTTGTGGAGAATCAACCCGCAGTACTATATTTCTCAGACAATAGTTTAAATGCAGTTTTACATTTGCCACCCTCCTTTTTCTGGAAACCAACCCGCAGTACCTCCCTAATGTGAAGAGTATTACAACAAAAATCATCTCTCCGTGTACAAAAAATATATACTATTACAACAAAAAGTCGTAACATTTTTAAAAAGTAATGTCACAAATAAAGTGGTTAAACCAACAAATTGTTTTGTTGGAGATCAATTTACAACAAAAGTAGCCATTATTATTAACAAAAACCGGAGACTATTACAACAAAAATCCATATGTTTACAAAAAAAAAGAAAACATTAATTTTTTACATATTGAATTACAACAAAAGTCACCAATTTTTTTTAAAAAAAGTCACAAACGATTACAATAAAAAATCAATATGTTTGCAAAAATGATGAAAAGTGGTCAAGCGATATTTAATTTGCTACATATTGAATTACAACAAAAATCACCTACTATTTTATCCAAAAGTCACAAATGGTTACAACAAAATAAAAAATCACTTTGTTATTAGCATCAAAAAAAGTTTTCTCTTTACAACAATTGTTAACAACAAATCTTACAAAAATTACGGATTGTTTACAACAAATAGTTCATCATCTCACTTATGTGTTTTGCAGGGAAACCATTGTTGGGCCGAAAAAAGAAGGCCCATTAAGCTGGCGCGGGAGCGAGGCCGGACGACCGATCGCTGGCGCGCGATCGGTCGCCGGATATAAAGCGTTTTCCATTTCGAAACCTACATGCATATTTACTGGCAGATTTAAAGGGGGAAATGGAGGGAAAGGGAAACGGGCCGGGATTGCTGGGCTTCGCCAGATCCAGCCCTGATCAGCTGGGATCGCGCGGGAGCTGCTGCTTCAAACGGCCAGGGACGTGGCCGAACAAGTCGACGTGCGCGGGGCCCGCCACCATGCAATCCTGCATGGGCCAGGCTGCATGCTGCTGTGGATAGCTGATCCAACGGCCCGTGCCGGCGACGATCATCCACCCGCGGCGTGGCCGTGGTTTAGAACTGGGCGTCTACAGAGGGAGGACGGAGGCTCAACTGGGGGCTCGGGGAAGACGGAGGTCGCGCGAAAAACGGCGCAGCGGTCGTGCGGAGGAGCGACGTGGCCGACTCGGTTGCACAGATGGTCATTGGCCTTTCTTGTTCAACGCTGTCATTGATAGCCTTGATTTAAGAGAGGTGTTTATGACTGGTCGACAGTTTACTTGGGCGAACAGCTTACCGGAGCCCACATATGAGAAACTAGATCGCGTGTTGATGGATACCGAATGGGAAAATAAATACCCTCTGGTGTCAGTCCGCGCACTAGAACGTATTGAAAAACTGTCTGACCACGCTCCCATCCTTTTAACCACCGGGAATCCCAAACCCGTTTGTAAGCGGCCGTTCAAATTTGAACTTGGCTGGTTATATCGAGAGGGATTTCATGAGATGGTTAAAAGGGTTTGGGATAGACCGGTCGGGGGGAGTACGCCCATTTTGAGATGGAATAATAAAATGCGTTCTATGCGCAAACATCTCTCTGGTTGGGCTGCCCATACGGCTGGTATTCTTAAAAAAGAAAAGTCTCGCTTATCAAATGTGATTGATGAGCTTGAGGCTGTTGCGGAGACTAGACCCCTGTCTACACTTGAGATTGAGCTTAAAAATCAATCCAATGAACATATGGCGGGTCTTCTTCGCGAAGAGGAGCTCAAATGGTATCAACGATCCAAAGCTCAATTCATCTTGGAAGGAGACTCGAATACGCGGTATTTCCATGGCTTAGCTAATGGGAGACACCGGAAAAAACGTATTCACTCTCTTATTCAAGATGAAGGGTTGATTGAAGGCCATGAGCAACTCAAGTCTTACATTACTAATTATTATAAGGGTCTGTTTGGTCCTCCGGAGGAAAGTACTTTCTCTCTTAACGAGGACTTAACGGATGATATACCCCAAGTTTCTTTGGAAGAAAACGGCTTGCTAACCGCACCTTATACCGAGGAAGAGGTTAAGAAGGAAGTTTTCCAAATGGAATGCAACAAAGCACCGGGTCCGGATGGGTTTCCGGCAGAGTTTTATCAAACTTTCCGGGATACTATTAAATCGGACCTTCTAGATTTGTTCAGTGATTTACACATTGGACAACTAGAATTATTTCGTCTAAATTTTGGTGAAGTTATCTTGTTACCGAAAATTAATGAGGCAGTAAAGGATCCAACAATATAGACCCATTTGCCTATTAAATGTAAGTTTCAAGATTTTCACGAAAGTGGCCACCATTAGACTTAATACGGTTGCAGATCATGTTGTTTTACCATCGCAGACAGCCTTTATGCAAGGACGTAATATCCTTGATGGAGTGGCGGTTTTGCATGAGACGGTACATGAGATGCATTCTAAGAAATTAAATGGGGTTATTTTAAAGCTTGATTTTGAGAAGGCGTATGATAAAGTTTAATGGTCTTTCCTTCAACAGACACTCAGGATGAAAGGATTTTCGCCTGAGTGGCGAGCTCTAATTCATGACTTCGTGTATGGAGGTAGTGTTGCAATCCGGGTTAATGATGACACCGGACACTACTTCCAAACACGAAAAGGGTTACGCCAAGGAGATCCGCTATCTCCAATGTTATTTAACATCGTAGCAGATATGTTGGCGGTACTCATAGAGAGAGCCAAGTCTGATGGTCAGATTGAAGGTGTGATTCCACATCTGGTTGATGGTGGCTTATCTATCCTTCAATACGCTGATGATACAATTCTTTTTATGGATCATGATCTTGAAAAAGCTCGAAATCTGAAATTAATTTTAGCAGCTTTTGAGCAATTATCAGGATTGAAAATTAACTTCCATAAAAGTGAATTGTTCTGCTTCGGTGATGCCCAAGACGATGTAGCTACGTATACGTAGTTATTTGGTTGTGGGCAAGGCCAATTTCCGATTCGCTATTTGGGTATTCCGATTCACTATCGGAGACCGACAATTGCGGAATGGAAATTAGTGGAAGAAAGATTACAAAACGCCTCGATAGTTGGAAAGGTAAATTGTTGTCCCTGGGTGGAAGATTGGTACTCATTAATTCAGTACTAACTAATATGGTACTGTATATGCTATCATTCTTCATCCTACCAAAAGGAATTCTGCATAAACTCGATTATTATCGATCCAGATTCTTTTGGCAAGGGGACAACGAGAAAAATAAATATCGACTGGTTAAATGGAGTATAGTTTGTAGTCCCAAAGATCAAGGAGGACTTGGAGTTCATGACCTGGAGGTCAAGAATTCAGCTCTTCTGGGTAAATGGCTTTTTAAGCTACTTACTGAGGATGGGATTTGGCAAACTATACTTCGGAGAAAGTACATCGGCTCGAAGACATTATCTCGGGTGGTTTGGAAACCCGGAGATTCACACTTACGGGCTGGTCTTATGGCGACAAAAAATGTCTTTTTTCGACATGGGACTTTCTCCATTAAGAATGGAGCACAGATACGTTTCTGGGAAGATGCTTGGCTCGACAATGCACCCCTATGTGAACGGTATCCCGCTTTGTATAGAATTGCGCGTCGACAAGGTGATACCATTGCAACTGTAATGGCTATCTCACCCCCGAATGTGACGTTCAGACGGGTTTTACTAGGACAAAGGCTCGTGGCATGGAACAACCTAATCCAGCGGCTTGGAGATATTCAGTTATCGCCAGAGCCAGATGAATTTCGATGGAACCTCCACGCAGATGGTTCTTTTTCTGTAAAATCTTTATACAATGCGATGCTACTTTCTGATTTACCAGTTGATAATAATAAGAAAATTTGGAAGATGAAGATACCATTAAAAATTAAAATTTTTGGATGGTATCTTCGTCGAGGGGTTATTCTCACCAAAGACAATCTTGTTAAGCGGAATTGGCACGGAAGTACACGATGTGTTTTTTGTCATCATGATGAAACCATCAATCATTTATTCTTCCAATGCCAGTTTGCGAGATCTATATGGTCGAGTCATCCAAGTAGCGTCTACCTTGTATCCTCCGACTAGTGTCGCTAATGTCTTTGGCAATTGGCTTCATGGTATCAGCTCAAGGTTTAAAATGCTTCTTAGGATGGGGGCGCTAGCGATTATCCGGGCGCTCCGGCTATGTAGAAATGACAAGATCTTTAACGATAAAAATTGCTCTTTGTTGCGGGTTATCTACGGATGCACAGGTATTCTCCGTTCGTGGTTACCTCTTCGGCGTGTGGAGAACCGAGACCCGTTTACGGAGGTCCGTACACGGTTGGAGGATACGGCGAGGGATACTTTTTCCCTACATGGGTGGCAGCATAGTCTACGGATAGTTGCTCCACCTAGCTCTTAGGCGTTATATGATTCATCGTTCCGATATGTATTTCGCCTATTTTTGTTTTTTTTGTAACTTTGGTCACTTGAGACAACAAACGGCTGTGTGCATCCTGGTTATGCAGAGGCTGGATGTAATTACTTCTTGAAGTAATAAAGCATCCTTTATCGAAAAAAAGATGGGCTTCAGGTCCATGAAGTTGACCAGGCCGAGCTTCGTCTCAGAGACGAACCCGCCATGGTTAGGTCCAGCGACGGAGGCGGACAGGGCAGGAGTAGCTCACCGCGGCGAGGGCCTGGGACGGCAGAGAGGTCGAGGAGCAACGGAGAGTGCCAGGAGGGTTTCAGAGGTCACATGCGTCGATGGTGAGCTTGCAGGTCTAGCAGCTCCGCCTCCATGCTTCGGCCAGGCGAGCTCGTCGGCGGCAACAACGGGACGACGGAAGCTTCTACAGGGCACCTAAACGGACAAGCGAACGTGAGTTAGATCGAGCGTTTCAGCGTGAACTCAAAGGAGCAGAAAGGAAGGGAAACGGTGGATCACAACGACGTCAACCCTCGACGTCCGCGGAGATGCTCGCCGGCGTGCACCAGCTTTTGAGAGAGAGACGGGATCTCTCCATTTGTCTGAGGATAGAGAAGTGAGAGAGAGTCCTGGTGGCGAAATGGGGAGGTTCGGGAGAGGCTGTGGCGCATTTAAACTCGCGGCGCGGTGCACGGTGGAATCGGTGCGTGCACGATGAGGTGAGGGCGCGGCGGCTCCCTACTGGGCAAGATGGGCGGTGGTGGAGCGTGTCTGAGCCTGCCGGGCCGTCTTGGAGCGGAGCTAACGTCGGGGGACGGCTCAGCGGATAGGAGAAGGAGACGTCGTGTCCGTCTGCAACGCGTTCGACGAAATGCCACCGGACAAACGGGGTCACGGGCGTGCAGGCCAGAGCGAGGCGGGGTTCCTGAGCGTGTCCAGAAGGAAGTTGGTCCTCTACACGCTCACTGTACGTGATTTTTCGTCACGGGGAACAGGCGTGAGGCGACGCGGGCGTGGGCGTGGGCGTGGGCGTGCCCGTGTGTGGTGAGCGTGGTCACCACGAGGGTGGCGTGAGGGGTGGAGTGCAAGAGATGGCTCGGGAATTGTCAGAGAGGGAGAGCGTGATGCAGGGAATCGTCCGAGGGCGCTGATCTGGTGTGCCAAGGCAGCAGGAAAGAGGGATGGTGTAGGCTTCCGTGCGGTTTCAAAGAGAGAGAGGAGATGGGAGTGCTCTATGTCGATGATAGGGAACAAGAGAGGGGTGCAGGTGACAGGGAGCAGCAAGGTGCAGAGAGAGGTGGTGGTTTGGCAAGAAGTGGGAGAGAGAGGTCACGGGAGTTTGCATGCTTAGGCTCGGCTGGCCACCATCCTTGCCACCCTTCTCTCCCATTCATCCTCCAAACACAAGCAACAAAACAGGTGGGTTAGGGATGGACGACCAGAGAGGGGGAGAGAGATGGATGGTTTGGCTTGACTTGGATGGAAGCATGCATGTGATCACCATGCATGCCCCGGCCCTTCTCTTCTCTCCACCATTTTCTCTCTTACCCGATGGGAAATGGCATGCAAGCAAAAGTTTGCATAGTGTGGAGAGTGAGTGAGTGGAGAGAGAGAGAAATGATCAGGCTAAAAAATAAAAAGGGGTGAAAAAGAGGAAGGGGCAAAAATAATTAGTGCATGGTCTAAGTGACCATTTCTTGATCAAAGCCAACTTTTGGTTTTATGCCATGAGCCAACCCATAAGATGTGGGTCAAGACAACGATGGGAATGAGATGAGTTAAGTTGCACAAGGCTAGATAAATTTTTAGAATCCTATTTGGTTGAGAATTGAGAGAGAAAAGTCACACACAAAAGTGACTAGAAGTTGATCTTGGAAGATCCATTCAAGCATTAGTAGAGGATTAAATCCTAGGGTTTAGTGAGAAAGGGAAATATGATCACACGAGTCCATAGAAAGAGAATTGAATGCTCTAAGGGTTTTGACATAGTTTAAATAAATAAAACTGGAATTGAGAAAAGGAGTCACATGAGGATAGATGTTTAGGGTTTTAGGGATTTACATACAAAAGGGGATTTTCACAAGAAAACCTACACTCATATTCTACCAACCAAAGCAAGATCACTTTATGCATGCAAAATTTGGAAACAGAAAATTTTTTGTTGGCCCTAAATTTGGCATTCCAAGATTTTAAATCAAAGCACAAAAGTTGGCCTTAAAATGAATCTCGTCCTCGAGATTCGGTGGCTAAGAACTGAAGAGTGTGGGGAAAGTCCTTCCGAAGTTGATCCTCTCGTTCCCAAGTGCCCCTCTTCTGAGTGATTACTCCACTGGACTTTACAGAATTTAATCTTCCTTCTTCGGGTGAGACGAACAGCTTCTTCCAGAATTCGAAGGGGTACTTTGTAATGTCCCAGGTTTAGAGACGATCGAGGGGTAGATTTTAGAAAGGGATGTGCATTGCATTGTAAATTACGGGGAAATTTCGCGCTTTTAAAACAAAACTGCATCGAAGGGGGACAGGTTTCTCTCTCGACACCTTACAGGGTTAGGGTTTCGAGAGTGCGATGAACTTGTTCCTACTTATCTAAGTTAGGGTTTTGAGAAGAGAGAAGTGATATTGCATTGAAATCTTAAGTTGCATGATTGAATTACAAGTTAAGTTGTATGATTGAATTCAAACCAAATTTGAATTTGAATTTCAAATTCAAACATCAAATGATCATCACATAATTCAAATTTGAGATAATTTAACAAACAATTATCATTAAGCAAGAATATAAGTAATACAACAATTACATTAAGCTCAATAAGGAAAACTTGAGCTTTATTGATAATCACACACATAATACATTGTCTTTACAATATTCAGAATTGAATTATGGAATTACAACACATTACAAGAATTGAATAAATAGAAAAAGAAAAAGTAAAATTACAAGTTATTTAAATGACCTAAACTACATTGTGAACTTCATGAATTCTTTGATCAAGATGATCTTGAGTTCATCTTGAACATCTTCTTGATCCCTGCACATACACATCAAAAACCAAACAAGGAATTAAGCCAAGTGGCAAAGCCACTTGGCAGGTTAGAAGAAAACTGGAATAGGGTGGATATGATCAAGCTGCCGAGCTGATCTCTCCACAGCCCAAGTCCCAAGCCACACACACACAGGCAGCACACCAGGCAGTGTGCATGTGTAACAACACACAAAGCCAGAGTGAGTCACCACAAGCTGCAGGTGGTGCTGTCGACCAACAGAGCAAAGCCAGAAGCATATAAAACTTGCCACAGTAAACCCTAGATCATTTCATCGACGACAGACCTCACAGAGTAAGTCACAAGAACACCGAACACAAGAACAGCTTGAACGACCATTGCTGTTCAACACATTTTCACCACCACAAAGACATAACCAAGAAGCATCAAGCCACAGGGAGGAGCAGGGCAGGCCAAACAAACCACCAGAAGAAAAACCTCTACACCAACATCAAATTCTAGGAGCTGGAGTGAGGTATACAAATCATCATGAACAAACCAGATGGTTTTGTTCATATATAAGCATATGCACCAATCACACACAAGCAAAAGGGTGTGATACCCAAATTGTGTCATCATCTGGCTACTAAGCCATATGGTGCAAGCAAGGGTAGAAAGGCCACTAGTAAATCATCTAATGGGAACAACAACTATGAAACTCAATGCATAACTGAAGAAATCCAGCAAGATATGAAAGCACAAGTTAGCCTAGTTACACACACTTAGCACCTACAGCTAGATAGGCCATCAGACTTAGACAAAACATTGTCTATTTGATTTCAACATCAAGAGCTACTGGCAATCCAATAAATGGATTACCCAGAAAGCATTTGGTAAGCCACAGCAAGCCAACAAGAGGGGAGCTACCCTAGGGCAGCATATGACTACTGCCAGGGTCACCTCAACCCCTAAAACAGCCAAACCACCCAAGCCAAGCACAAATATCATCACCCAGATTGGGTTCAAAGTGGAGCTAGGGTTCCCAACCACTGTTGGCATCCCTCTAGCCCAAGCCAATCAATTGATATGTGTAGGATAACGTTGCATAGAAAACAAAAAATTTCCTACCGCGAACACGCAATCCAAGCCAAGATGCAATCTAGAAGACGGTAGCAACGAGGGGGTATCGAGTCTCACCCTTGAAGAGATTCCAAAGCCTACAAGATGAGGCTCTTGTTGCTGTGGTAGACGTTCACTTGCCGCTTGCAAAAGCGCGTAGAAGATCTTGATCACGATCGGTTCCGGCGCCACGAACGGGCAGACACCTCCGTACTCGGTCACACGTTCGGTTGTTGATGAAGACGACGTCCACCTCCTGTTCCAGCGGGCAGCGGAAGTAGTAGCTCCTCTTGAATCCGACAGCACGACGGCGTGGTGTCGGTGGCGGTGGAGAACTCCGGCGGAGCTTCGCTA
>NC_061511.1:59776673-59797658 GCF_022539505.1 Lolium rigidum
TGTCAACACCTTCTGCTCCTCGTTGGGATCGACATTCTTACTTATCGAAGATACTACGATACACCCCCTATACTTGTGGGTCATCATTGAGTCAGTTCACCTATTTCTCTCCACCTCAAGAAGCAAACACTTGTGTGAACTGTGCATTGATTCCTACATACTTGCATATTGCACTTGTTATATTACTCTATGTTGACAGTTATCCATGAGATACACATGTTACAAGTTGAAAGCAACCGCTGAAACTTAATCTTCCTTTGTGTTGCTTCAGTACCTTTACTTTGATTTATTGCTTTATGAGTTAACTCTTATGCAAGACTTATTGATGCTTGTCTTGAAGTGCCATTCATGAAAAGTCTTTGCTTTATGATTCATTTGTTTACTCATGTCATTACCATTGTTTTGATCGCTGCATTCATTACATATGTTTACAATATGATCAAGGTTATGATGGCATGTCACTTCAGAAATTATCTTTGTTATCGTTTTACCTGCTCGAGACGAGCAGAACTAAGCTTGGGGATGCTGATACGTCTTCGACGTATCGATAATTTCTTATGTTCCATGCTACTTTATTGATGATACCTACATGTTTTATACATACTTTATGTCATATTTATGCGTTTTCTGGAACTAACCTATTAACAAGATGCCGAAGTGCCAGTTCCTGTTTTCTGCTGTTTTTGGTTTCAGAAATCCTAGTAAAGAAATATTCTCGGAATTGGACGAAATCAACGCCCAGGTTCCTATTTTGCCCGGAAGCATCCAGAACACCCGAGAGCCTCCAGAGAGGGGGCACAGGCCCACCAGACCATAGGCCGGCGCGGCCTGGGGGTGGCCCGCGCCCCCCTATGGTGTCGGCGCCCCTTCGACCTCCTGACGCCGCCTCTTCGCCTATATAAAGGTCCCAGACCTAAAACCTCGATACGGAAAAGCCACGGTACGAGAAACCTTCCAGAGCCGCCGCCATCGCGAAGCCAAGATCTGGGGGACAGGACTCTTTGTTCCGGCACGCCGCCGGGATGGGGAAGTGCCCCCGGAAGGCTCCTCCATCGACACCACCGCCATCTTCATCAACGCTGCTGTCTCCCATGAGGAGGGAGTAGTTCTCCATCGAGGCTCGGGGCTGTACCGCTAGCTATGTGGTTCATCTCTCTCCTATGTACTTCAATACAATAATCTCATGAGCTGCCTTACATGATTGAGATTCATATGATGATGCTTGTAATCTAGATGTCGTTATGCTAGTCAAGTGAGTTTTACTTATGTGATCTCCGGAGACTCCTTGTCCCACGTGTGTAAAGGTGACAGTGTGTGCACCGTGTGGGTCTCTTAGGCTATATTTCACAGAATACTCATGCAAGACCGGAAGGTAATATCCTATGGATCGAGGCAACTCAGACCTTATGAAGTGAATTATCCCACACATGATCTAGAATTAGCAGCAGTTGTATTTGCACTCAAAACATGGAGACATTTTCTCTATGGAGCTAAGTGTGAGCTCTATACAGATCATAAGAGTCCCAAATACTTCTTCACTCAGAAGGAGCTCAATATGAGGCAGAAAAGATGGCTTGAACTGATCAAGGATTATGATTTGACAATCAATTACACTCCAGGAAAGGCCAATGTTGTAGCAGATGCCTTGAGTAGGAAGAGCACCGGCGGAGTGGAACAAGAAATATCACCGGAGTTGAGGAAGGAAATAAGTCAAGCCCAAATACAACTTTGGGAGAAGGAAGCTCATGAAGGACTATCGGCTTTGCAAGTAGCCGATGAGCTAAATGTTAACCTGAAGAATGAGATAATGATAGGTCAGCTGGACGATCCATTCATCATGGAGGAGATGAGAAGAATAGATGAGGGAAGACCATCAGAATTTCTCCGCGGAGAATCGGGATCATTATGGTTCCAGAAGAGAATTTGTGTTCCGGATATTGCTGAAATCAAGGAAGTAATACTCCGGGAAGCCCATCAAACACCATACTCCATACATCCGGGAAGTACAAAGATGTACATGGATCTAAAGGAGCTATTTTGGTGGAACAACATGAAGAGAGAGATAGCACAATATGTGGCGGAATGCCATACCTGCCAAAGAGTGAAGGCTGAACATCAGAGTCCGGCAGGTAAGTTACAACCTTTACCCATTCCGGAATGGAAATGGGAGGAGATAGGAATGGATTTCATCACCGGACTACCCACGACAAATAAAAAGAAGGACATGATATGGGTAATCGTGGACCGGTTGACGAAAAGCGCACACTTCTTAGCGGTAAATCAGCAGGACAAAGGAGAGAAACTCATTGATCTTTACATCAAGGAGATCGTGAGTAAACATGGAGTGCCCAAGAAGATCGTGTCGGATCGAGGATCCGTGTTCACGTCAGCATTTTGGAAGCAACTACACGAAGCTTTAGGATCCAAGTTGGACTATAGTACCGCCTATCATCCCCAGACAGGTGGACAAACCGAGAGAACCAACCAGATCCTAGAGGATATGCTTAGGGCTTGTGCCCTAGACTTCGGAGGATCATGGGAGGAGCACTTACCACTAGCAGAGTTTTCATACAATAATAGCTATCAAAGCAGCATCAATATGGCACCGTTTGAAGCTTTGTATGGAAGGAAGTGTAGATCACCGATATGTTGGTATGAAGCAGGAGCAAGCAAAGAGTTCAACCCTGATTATGTCCAGGAAATGCAACAAATCATTGACATTATCAGGGATAGGCTCAAGATAGCCCAGAGCCGACAAAAGAGCTATGCTGATCAAAAGAGGAGAACATGGGAGCCACGAGTTGGAGACATGGTATATCTTAAGGTGAGCCCGATGAAAGGACTTCAGAGGTTTGGAGTAAAAGGAAAGCTAAGCCCTAGGTACATTGGACCCTTTAAGATTCTGAGTCAAAACCGAGGGTTAGCCTTTGAATTGGAACTACCGGGAAGGTTATCTTAGGTTCACAACGTATTCCATGTGTCGCAACTCCGAAAATGCTTGAAGACCCCAGATGAGCCAGTATCACATGAAGAGCTTGAGTTGCAACCAGATTTGACTTACATCGAGAAGCCAGCGAAGATTCTCGAGGAAAACTGGAAACAACTCAGGAATCGAGCTATAAAGTATTGTAAGATACAATGGAAGCATGCATCATCCCGAGAGGGAAGCCACCTGGGAAAAGGAGGAAGACCTGAGGAAAACATACCCCGAACTTTTCAGGTATTACAACCACAACTTCGGGACGAAGTTTTCTTTAAGGGGGAAAGGCTGTAATGTCCCAGGTTTAGAGACGATCGAGGGGTAGATTTTAGAAAGGGATGTGCATTGCATTGTAAATTACGGGGAAATTTCGCGCTTTTAAAACAAAACTGCATCGAAGGGGGACAGGTTTCTCTCTCGACACCTTACAGGGCTAGGGTTTCGAGAGTGCGATGAACTTGTTCCTACTTATCTAAGTTAGGGTTTTGAGAAGAGAGAAGTGATATTGCATTGAAATCTTAAGTTGCATGATTGAATTACAAGTTAAGTTGTATGATTGAATTCAAACCAAATTTGAATTTGAATTTCAAATTCAAACATCAAATGATCATCACATAATTCAAATTTGAGATAATTTAACAAACAATTATCATTAAGCAAGAATATAAGTAATACAACAATTACATTAAGCTCAATAAGGAAAACTTGAGCTTTATTGATAATCACACACATAATACATTGTCTTTACAATATTCAGAATTGAATTATGGAATTACAACACATTACAAGAATTGAATAAATAGAAAAAGAAAAAGGAAAATTACAAGTTATTTAAATGACCTAAACTACATTGTGAACTTCATGAATTCTTTGATCAAGATGATCTTGAGTTCATCTTGAACATCTTCTTGATCCCTGCACATACACATCAAAAACCAAACAAGGAATTAAGCCAAGTGGCAAAGCCACTTGGCGAGGATGAAAGCTGGAATAGGGTGGATATGATCAAGCTGCCGAGCTGATCTCTCCACAGCCCAAGTCCCAAGCCACACACACACACAGGCAGCACACCAGGCAGTGTGCATGTGTAACAACACACAAAGCCAGAGTGAGTCACCACAAGCTGCAGGTGGTGCTGTCGACCAACAGAGCAAAGCCAGAAGCATATAAAACTTGCCACAGTAAACCCTAGATCATTTCATCGACAGCAGCCTCACAGAGTAAGTCACAAGAACACCAGAACACAAGAACAGCTTGAACAGCCATTGCTGTTCAACACATTTTCACCACCACAGCACATAACCAAGAAGCATCAAGCCACAGGGAGGAGCAGGGCAAGCCAAACAAACCACCAGAAGCAAAACCTCTACACCAACATCAAATTCTAGGAGCTGGAGTGAGGTATACAAATCATCATGAACAAACCAGATGGTTTTGTTCATATATAAGCATATGCACCAATCACACACCAGCAAAAGGGTGTGATACCCAAATTGTGTCATCATCTGGATACTAAGCCATATGGTGCAAGCAAGGGTAGAAAGGCCACTAGTAAATCATCTAATGGGAACAACAGCTATGAAACTCAATGCATAACTGAAGAAATCCAGCAAGAGATGAAAGCACAAGTTAGCCTAGTTACACACACTTAGCACCTACAGCTAGATAGGCCATCAGACTTAGACAAAACATTGTCTATTTGATTTCAGCATCAAGAGCTACTGGCAATCCAATAAATGGATTACCCAGAAAGCATTTGGTGAGCCACAGCAAGCCAACAAGAGGGGAGCTACCCTAGGGCAGCATATGACTACTGCCAGGGTCACCTCAACCCCTAAAACAGCCAAACCACCCAAGCCAAGCACAAATATCATCACCCAGATTGGGTTCAAAGTGGAGCTAGGGTTCCCAACCACTATTGGCATCCCTCTAGCCCAAGCCAATCAATTGATATGATCATCACTGTATCACAGTTCACATCATTTATCCATCAAACAAAGCAAGGTAATACAGATAAATGAATTATACAAGTAACCAAGTCACCAGAACCATGCACATGATCCAGAGGATCACTGCAAGCATCAGTTGATGCTTGAGCAAGCACCAGCACTGATCCGTGCCACACACATACACGAGAGATAAGTAACGACAAGGAACGAGCAACGGGTAAGCAATCCAATGACCAGCTGTTGATGATCACATGATCATCAAAGCTTGCTATAGCATGCCGGTGTATGTTAGGGCATCATCGAGCAACAGAGCATGGACAGATAATTAAATGGCCACAGTTAACCAACAATTGCTTCACAGATAAACACATGGATGAATTGTAATTGTATCCAGAAGCACATCAAATACATGATGTATCACTGGATCAAACTAGGCATGGATGGCACACACATATAATTAAGCCATCACAACAACCAGAGCCACTAAGCAAGCAAATTGATTTAACTGTAACATGACCAGTATTAATTTAGCAAGCCATGAGCATTACAAGATGCTCATGAGCAAGCAGATATGAACACACTTGAGCATATGGCGAGCTAAGTAACAAGAACAGAGCTACAGAGGGGAAATTAAGCAAGTAATCGATAGCATAGCAAGAGCTACACACAGCAGTAACGCAAGCTCTGGCATGGCCATGGCGACCATGGCCAAGGCCAGAGAGCAGAGAGCCAGCAATATGCACATAGCAAGCAAAGCACAGCAGCCATGGCCGGCGGAAGCAGCGGCAACGGCACGGCGGGCCCCTCCACGAGGAGGGAAGCCATGGCCAGAGCTCGTAGAAGAGGAAGAAGAACAAGCACATGGGGTAAGAGAGAGGTGGCGCGTGTACCTGGAGCGAGCAGACGACTGGCGCAACCATGGCGGCCACGGCGGCGCGCGCCAAAAGCACGGCGGCACTCGGCCGGGCCGAGGCCGAGGCTCCGTCTAGCGCCGCAGCACCCCGCACCACGGCGGCGAAGGCCACGGCGGCGCCATCACACCAGAGGCGCCGATGAGCACCGCACCATCGAGCGGACGAACACGATGGGGATCGGCGAAGGGGGCGGAAAGGACCAGATCGACGCCGATGATCTGGTGCGCCGTCACGAGGCGGTGCAGATGCGCCCCATCTCACCGCCGGAGATGGCCGGAGGTGGCCGGAACAAAGCGGCGACGGCGCAGGCGACCACCGCGTCGCGGGAGAGGTTAGGGTTTCGCGAGAGGGGAGAGGAGGAGCGCGTCTGAGTCCGACCGAGCCGGTTGGGGCGGCTCGGGTTTGACTCAACCCGTTGGGCCACACGACGAGTGGGGCCCCAAGGGTATTTTAGGCATTTCACAATTCATAAAAATGCAGAAACTTTGAAATTAAATAAGAAATGCTTAGAAGCTCTAAAAAAAATAATTAAAAATATGAAAATGGATCAGTATAAAATTCTCTATTTAAATAAAATACCAAACAGAATTTTTGAAGACAATTAAGAATAAATCTTATTTTGATGATTTAAATAATAATTTAAATCACACATATTATTTTCAATAATGAAAATAAGTCCATTAATGCAATTGGACTTTAAAAACACCTTGACAATATTTCAAGGTTGTATATACCCTAAATCAAGTATCTCCAAGTTGTTCTTAGTATTAACCTCTTACATAAAATAACAATGACATCGGAAGGGGGGAACAAACCCTAAAACTGGAATCATGCATAATTGCTTCTTTAACCATTGCCCTTATCGGACAATGATGCTATTTTTCAGAGACAGAGGACAAGGGTCAGTCCACACCTTCCAACTGCAAAACTTTGCAGTGTTCAGGCAAGTTCATCACTTGCTCATGTCATTTGAGTAGTTCTATCAAATTACTTGCAAAGTACTATGGTTATCACTATTGCATAAAAACCAAAACCACTACTTTCATAACTATGAATATGACTATGTGGTGGGCAATGGAACCATGGATTGTGTTGATATGGTGGAGGTTCCATTGCAAGGGTTTATATCTATCTAGGATTAAACAACAAATGTCGCCGATGATTCTTGTGCCGTAATACCCGTGTTAACCATAAGATCCGGAGTGGGACGGAATAGTCAAAAGTGTTTCCACCTCTCGTTCATCAACGGATGCGCTTTACCGTAGACACTTGTATCCGTCGGGGCAAGCGGTTGGCTGGGGAAGCCTTAAGTCCCCACGGCATAGTCCGTAGACACTTGTCGCTCGAAGAGCAAGCGGTTGGCTGGGGAAGCCTTAAGTCCCCACGGTATTGCGGTCTATGATGGGTTGCGGCTACCGGCGAAGGAGTTTGGTTCGATCCCAAACTGTCGTCGTGGTCGGGGTCCACCCGTGAGTGGGAATAATGGGACCGGCGAGGACCCAGGGTCGGGGCATGCAACAAAGGGTGGGTGTTCGAGGTAGCGGAGGAACATGTTGTCTAGACCTTATACCGGGCCTCACACCGAAGGAAGTGTGGACGGGAAAGCTGCCCGGTTGGCACCAAGGTTAAGATCTCTTATGGGTAAAGCAACACACTCTGCAGAGTGTAAAGAAGCGTGACTGTCACTCCCTGTTCGGGATAAGGAGCTGCGAACGCGGCCGGAAAGGAGCTCCATGAAGTTCTAGTAAACCGGTGAAGGCCGACGGACATAGCTCTTTGGAATAAAAGCGATCTCTTGAAGAAATGTTTATCAAAACTTGCATTGGTATTAGACTTTCCGGTCTAATATCGTAGCTAGAGCATTAAACACCTCTTATCTATAATGAACTTGTTGAGTACGCTCGTACTCATACCACTCTTAAATCCCTTGCTTAGATTGTGCGAATCGTCCGGAGGAGGACTACGACAACAATGAAGGAGCCGAGATCATCGGCTATGAAGAACCAGACCTCTCTGGAGGTATCGAGGGCGTAGACTACCTCATCGTCTACGGAACCGGGGAGGCTTCAGGAGAAGATCAAGCCTAGAAACATCCAGTAGTAGCAATAGCCGAGCAGCCCGAACTCTTAGTATTTAGCTGCTCGAGAAAATAAATGTATAACTTAATGAGACTCTTATATTGTAAACTAAGTTGGGTTCGCCTCGAACCCAGGAGTTTTCCTCTTAGGACCCAAGAGGAGCTCCGAGACGATATGTGTATGATGTTTGTAATAATAAATGAATGAGTTATGGACCTGCTATGTTCTGTTGTACTACTCTGAGGGATGTAATATTTGTGGAATGGTACTTCGTGAATGTTATATCAACGACTGGCATACTACAACATGCAGTGGTATGCAGGGTCACCACATACTTCTCGATAGGTTAAGTCGGTGATGAGGTCGAGGGTGCGATAATCGATGTTCTTGAATATCTCTGGCTTGTCGGGCACTTGGAGGCATCGTCGAAGTAGAGAGATACGGAACACATCATGGAAATATGCTAACCCAGCAGGCAGTTCCAGTTGATAAGATACTTAACCTCGACGACCGAGAACCTTGAGCAGCACTTGTCATCTTTGAAACATAACTTTGATTAAAAACAAACCTCTAAGAATGGCCCATGTGTTCCAATCATCGTCATTAGCACTGAAGTAATCATCCTCTTCACTGTAATGATCATCCTCTTCACTGCATAGTATGGCTCCTCCTTGTTCTTCTCACTGTGATGGCAAACAAGATAAATTAAGCTTCCCATGATGGCAAACATAAATTTCATGATGGGCAAACAAGATAAATTAAGCTTCCCATAATGGACAAACATAAATTCCATGATGGACAAACAAGATAAATTAAGCTTCCCATGATGGACAAACAAGATAAAGTAATGGGCAAACCATTAGGCAGACATAAATTTCATGATGGGCAAACAAGATTAAGCTTCCAATGATGGCAAACATAAATTTCATGATGGGCAAGAAAGATAAATTAAGCTTCCCATGATGGGCAAACAAGATAAACTAATGGGAAAACCATGATGGGAAAACAAGATAAACTAATGGGCAAACAGAATTTTCATGAAATAAACCTGTGGGATGCACCAACTTCTCGGTGTCCTTCGCCTCCGGTGGTTGCAGATATTAAAATAGAGATGTTGTGAATATGTGCCGGTGGCAGGGACTCCAGGGAGGGAAATGTTGAGGTACTTGGTGAGAGCGGAATGGTGACGGTCCTGCGGAGGGGAGCCTGTGGTGCCTGTGCCGGAGATGATGAAATGTAGAGGCAGTTTGTTTCAAACATTCACCAACTAAGGACATAAACAGAGCTTCTAGATCTACCTAATCGAGAGAGAAAATTGAGGGGCAGTTGATGTCAGTACCTTGTCTCTCCTCTCCTTGCCTTGGTCCTGCGAAGGAGATGGTGACAGAGACGGGGCAGAGAAGGGCCTGCGATGGGGACCTGCTCCGGTAGATCGTGAGACGGGGATCCTGCGCCGAGGAGCTTGCGGTGGCTGCACAGGTGGCAGCGACGGAGACGGCGGCCCAAGATTGGTGATCTTGCGGCGTAAAGCTGCTGGTGGCTGCACCGGTGGCGATGGCTCTGCATACTTGCGACGGAGAGAAATACCAGAGGAGAACGGCCATTGCGGATAAGAGGGATCCATGGCGGTCAGCGAGGGAGAACAGCGGTGGGGAAGAAGGAAGAACGGCGGCGGCGGCAGGAGGAAGAAAGCTAGGGTTTTATCCGTTGAAAGGAGAGCACGAATGGAGGAGAGCGTTATTTAAGGGAGGAGAGCGGTGGGAGGACGGAAGTGTTTAAGTGACAAAGCACGAAGTGCTTTTTTGAAAAATGGACGTCGACGTGGGAGGACGAAAGTGTTTAAGTGATAAAGCACGCAGGGTATTTTTCGCAAAATAAGAAGTGCATAAAGTGCCTCTTCCTCTCCGCCCGGACACGATCTAGGTTTGATTTCCCCCACTAGGATTTTTTATACCCATTCCGTGGTCTAACTTACCTCTTTAAATTTGCCCCACTACTGTCCAAACTTTGGTTCGTGTGGACCGCTAGGATTTTTTGATACCCATTCTGAGGTCTAACTTACCTCTTTAAATTTGGTGGTGAGGGTGTGGGGCGGGAACACCTTCGGAACATTAAAAAACACCGACTACTACTCCCGATTGGACTAGCATTAGCTAGCTTAGAAGAAAGAGAAAAATTAGACAAGATTATGACCAATCATCGAAGAGGCAAAATAAACTAAATAAGTAGTACTATTTAGGGCTAAAAATCAAGAAGTATGCTATAAGAGCATCTCTAACAGACGCTCTATCCCGCGCTGTATCCAAAAAAGCGGCTGATTTAGCGCGCGGGCGTAAAATTATGCTCCAACAGGTGCTCTATCCCGCGCTGTAAAATACAGCTTGGGGTAAAAGCGCTATGTCGTGCACTATATCTACCGCGCCGGAAAGAACGCGCTGTATCCGTCGCGCGCAGAAACAGGTACAGATTTTTACAGCTCCAAGGTTTAGAGCTTCTGCTGGAGGTGAATATGCCCTCACGCACAAAACATGGATAGAGCGCGCTGTAAAGCGCTTTTACAGCGCCAAGATTTAGCGCGTCTGTTGGAGATGCTCTAAGTGCGGCCATCCGCGAAGAGGAAAAATGCTAAAAGACCACCATATGGTTCCTTGGAAATCAAGAACTATGCTATAAAGTGCGGCCATCCGTGGAGAGGCAAAATGCTAAGAGCATCTCCACTCGTCTCCCAGACGAGGCCCCCGAGCGACGTTTTTCCTATCCGGATGGCGAAATTCGGCCCAGTGCGCCCCCGGTTCCTCGTTTTCGTCCGGATTTGGCCCTTTATCCATCCGGCGAGCCCACGCCATCCCCGGCCCCCCGGGGACCTATCGGGGACTCCGGATGAGTGAAAAGCGGAGAAGGGCCCGATCTGTCGGTGACTCGACACACGAACCCCACCGCCACCTCGCTCAAAATCTCCTCCACCCCTCGTATCTCTCTCGCCGCCGGCACCACCCCGCCGGCTTGTTGCCCAGATTCCGCCGTCCCTCCTTCCCCACCTGCCTATATTCCGCCGTCTTTCGACGACGGCCTATCTGGCTGCTCCTCCGCCGGCCTGTTTTCCGACTTTGGCCTACTCCTCGTCGCTCGCGTCTCGGGTTGCCTCGACCACGCCCGTCAGGTGTTCGTCCATTTGCCTCGCCGACCATGGACTCGGACGAAGAGGAGGAGCAGATGTTCGTCGAGCTTATGCAAGAAGAGATGGCAGCAGCCGCCCAAGACGTGGAGCACATGATGATCCTCGGTTGCTTGTCAAGCATGTACGCCGGACTTGCAACTGGTCGACGTGGTGGGTCGGCACCAGGTCGCCGGAAGTGCAAGCCGAGACAGCGAATGGAGGGCTACTGCATGTTGTACGCCGACTACTTCGCCGACAATCCATTGCACTGTGAGAGTGTTTTCCGGCGTCGTTTCAGGATGAGCAGAAAGCTATTTCTGCAAATTGTGTATGCCATCCGAGACTTTGACCCCTACTTCATATGCAAGGCGGATTGCACTGGTTTGGTTGGATTTTCGTCACTGCAGAAGTGCATAGTGGCTATGAGGATGCTGGCGTATGGAGCTCCCGGTGATAGTGCAGATGACTATCTTCGGATGGCGGAGTCCACCGCCCTTGATTGTTTCTACCGGTTCTGCAGGGCCGTCATAGCAGTGTTTGGAGACTATTACTTGAGATCACCCACTGTCGAAGACACTCAGAGGATCCTTGCAACAAATGAAGCTAGGGGTTTTCCGGGGATGCTTGGAAGCATTGATCTGCATGCATTGGCAATGGAAGAACTGTCCGTTTGCGTGGCAGGGAATGTACAAGGGTCACAAAAAAGGCTGCACTGTGATACTTGAAGCAGTGGCTACCCATGATCTCGGGATTTGGCACCCTTTCTTTGGTATGCCTGGATCCAACAATGACATCAACGTCCTAAACTGCTCCCCGGTCTTTTCCAAGCTTGTTGAGGGTCATGCTCCCCCGGTGGACTATGTGATCAATGGTCGGCACTACAACAAAGGATACTACCTTGCAGACGGTATCTATCCAAAGTGGGCAACATTTGTTATGCGCCAGGAGATTCGAGACTCTACAATGCATCAGCTGCTGCAAGATGATCTGGTGGAGCACATATGGAGGCTCCGAGGCAACGCCAACGCCGACGCCAACTAGTCTGTCATAATTTGGTTGAAAAATTGTGAAATTGTGTGCTTTATTTGTTTCAGCACTTGTTAAACATTGTACTGATTATCGCCGAATTTGTTTTAGCAATTTTCGTACTCTTGGTCGCCGAACTTGTTAAATTTTATGTTAAATTTGTTTGAAATATGTCAAATGGTCGAGGTTGGGGGTTTCCTGCCGGGGGGACGGCTGGATCTTCGGCGCTCCCCAGGCCAAATCTTCCTCCAATCCGGACGAAAATTTCGCCGGATTTGATCGTGGGGAGCGCCAACGAGTGGGGATGCTCTAAGGAGGTGTTGCATGCTTGGAAAAAAAAATCAACACTTGTGTCAAGAGCTAGCACTAGCAGACTGTCCATGCACGAGGTAAAATGGGAAGTAAATACTTATTAATCCATCAAAAAGTATTTTACATGTTCAATATCTAATTCACCAGTATGTGCATCACTTCGTGAGGATGAGTATGATTTGTTGTCCTTATTAATGAAGAAAAGAATGATGTGCTTTGTTAGAGGCCGGGCAGCGTTGGTTTTGCATTCGACTGGTAGCACTTTCAAAAGCGATAGCATATGAGGTAGTATGGTCTGAGGCATGTATGCAAATCCAATTTTTTTTTTTTTTTTTGAACACAAGATGGGGTCAGCGACCCCAGTGGAGCATTTTCATTGAAACACACATGGCAGGTACAAATTACAGCAGAGTCCCTTATCATCTCTTGCCCTGACTAACCAGCTATTTGAAGAAGAGACCCTAATTACATAAAGCACCCTGGAAAGAAAAGAAGAAAAGCAATCCAGTGCCTGGATGCCTCTGCCACCACACGCCGGCAAGCTCAAGGCGTCGCCGCCGAGCTCAGAGAGCTGTATGCCCGAAAGCCCTGTTCCGGCGAGAAGATCCCGCTGCTGGCAACCTCCAGGAGGCCGGGGACAAACCACTTGGACTCCCAAAGGCGTCGAGCACCAGCAGAAAGATCGGAGGGCCTCCAAAACGGAGGTTGAGGATGGGTCACCTTGTTGACCGAGGATCACGGCGACAATCATGGTCGCCGCGTGTTGCGCTCGTCGGAGAAGAGATACTGCTCCAGGACGCTCTCCCGTCGATCTGTAAAACACGGCTCCAGTGAGGATCTCCTCCTCTTTTCCACCACCCCGGTGGCCATGAGAAAGAAGATCCAGCCCAGATCCAGCCAGATCAAGAGGAAAGCATATGAGCTTTATTTGGGGGGTCGTTGTAGCGCCTCCGCCGTCCGCCTCTAGCTCCCACCATGGGAGCGCCACGCACCGCCACGACACCACCACAGGCCACCGGGAGCAGCCCGAGCTCCACCATGGCTGAACCGCCATGGGCATGGCGCCATTCTCCACATGGGTAGCATCTAAAACTAGGCTAGATCTGCAACTATACCTACTCCTACCTACTCCGGCGCCCATCTTTGACCTACTCCGGCCAGCTATTCCGGCGAAGAGGGCCTCAGATCGGCCCGGCCGACGGGGGTCGACCCTCAAGGTCCTGTAGCAGAGGGAGAGAGGGGAAGGGGGATAATGAAGGCTGGCGCGATTAAATCCAAATTGAAATTGTTCTACGAAGAAAAGAAAGAGAGATTGGAGAACAAACAGAGCTGAGCAATTTATACAGTACAGCATACAACTAGGGGGGCAGGTAGTTTTAGTCTTCACATAAAGAGTGAAAGCAGGACCACCGTACCCACCTGCAGCCACCGCCGCCGCAGGCGCCGGTCATCTGCTGCAATTCGTGCTAGATTGAGCCGCCTCCACGTTACAACCTTCAGCTCTGCCGCTTAGGGCATCTCCAGCGGCGCGACGCAAACCCGTTTTCGTTCGCCGTGATCGGAAATGTGTCTGGGGCCTGTTCCAGCGGAGCGACGCAAAGTGATCGGGTCATCCGCGGAGACGCAAACCTAGCCCAAATATGCGTCAGGTTTGCGTCTCCGCGGACGCTCGGCGGTCGCTCCGAGCGTCCTCCATTTCTAACCCGGTCCCGCATGTCAGGGACAGCGAAATCGACCGCTTCGATTTGCTTCTTGTTCCCCTTCTTTCCTGCCCTAGTGCGACGGCACCACCCCCACCCCTAGCGCCGCCGTACGGCCGTAGCGCCGCAGTAGTCGGCGTCGGCTCCGTTCTTGCCGCGCGGGAGAGCAGGAGCGTGCTCCGCCGCGTACCTGCCGACTGTTTTCGGGCGAAACGCTCCCGGTTGCGCCGCCCTTCCGCGCCGCCCACGACCTGTTCGGTCAATTGCGCCTGTAGGTTTCTACTCGTGTTTTCAGCGCTATTGTGCGCGGCCATTGATCCGTAGTTTGTACCCACGCAGATGGACATGTGGCAGATGTTGGACAAGTTCCGCGCGGAGGTCGTCGACTCCTCTTCCGATGAGGAGTCCGATGAGTCGACGCAGACATTGGCAACTACTGCGGCCTTCATGATCCACGAGTTCACCCCTAACCCGGGGCCGCAGCACCGGGGCTCTGTGAAGGGCCGCTCCAAAACCTGCCGCGCAACAGAGTGGAAGGGCAGGCCCGCCTCCACAAGGATACAAGGCGTCTCCTGTCTATCAACGAGTCTAGAGGCTTCCCAGGAATGATTAGCAGCATAGATTGCATGCACTGGCAGTGGAAAAACTATCCATGTGGATGGCAGGGTGCATACAGCGGGCATGAGGAAGGAAGAACTGTCATTCTTGAAGCTGTCATATCTCAAGATTTATGGATTTGGCATTCATTCTTTGGCATGGCCGGTTCCAACAATGACATCAATGTGTTGCACCAATCACCGGTTTTCAACCGGCTCATGCAAGGCAAAGCTCCCCGGGTGAGCTATGAGATCAATGGAAATGCATATCACAAGCCATATTATCTTGCTGATGGCATCTACCTCGACTGGGCCACATTGGTGAAGACTGTCCGTAATCCAAACTCCGAGAAGACGAGAAGGTTTGCGAAGATGCAAGAGGCTTGCAGGAAAGATGTGGAGCGCGGGTTTGGTGTGCTCCAAGCTCGGTGGGCAATTGTCCGTCACCCGGCAAGAACATGGTCGCTGAAGACCATGCATGAGGTGATGACATGCTGCGTGATCATGCACAACATGATCGTTGAGAACGAGCGTCCTGATGGCCGCAATGAGAACCAATGGGATTTCCAAGGTGAGCTGGTTGCGCTACTTCCTGGAGCTTCATCTTGGCAGGACTATCTACATAGGAATGTAGAAGTCACTGACGAGAACGTCTTCAAACAGCTGCAAACAAGATCTGATTGAACATCAGTGGACAATTACTGGCCATGCAGATCATGCCTAGAGGAGTACTATCTTATTTGCATGCAGACTTTTTAAAATTTAAATGTAATAACTATGACTTCGTTGAATATTATTTTGTTGTTTCGAAACTTCATATTTCATGCAAACGCGGAAATGCGTCGCGCCGCTGGAGCCACCCCAAAGTGCAAATGGACGCGCGGACAAAAACGGTCAGTCTCGCGTCCGCCACGCGACGCAAACGGACATTTCGGACATCCAAAATACTCGCGCCGCTGGAGATGCCTTATTGCCTTGCCGCTAGCACTGACAGACAAGATGGGATACGATTGCTTTTCTGCCCAGTCGCTGCTACAGAAAGATGGAGTGCAACGGTGCATGTGGAGACCCATCCGGAAAAACTATAGCCCAATGCAAGCATTCTCAGTACTATATGACCATCACCACATTTTAATCCTACCTTGCTAAGGGAAGAGGTTTTGGAGAAACTTATAAGCAGAGCTCTTGGTGACATCTAAAATCGTAGACACATAGAGGATTGCACTAGCACCACATACCTGCATAGCGCATGCGCTCGCGTGAGTATTCGCGACTTACGACGTTTGGCGACGGCGCTACTAGCAAATAAAATCTAACGCTTTTTTTGTTGCGTGGTTCGCTAAATCATTTTCTTTCGTACGTGCTTACTTTGCTCTTTAGTTAGGATCGATCAAAACAACTGGCTTATACTACTAGTAGGGAGCATCCATGCTAGCCTATACCAGTACACAAACCATAAAACGCGATGGCAATGAGAAGGGCGCCACACAAAAAGGTTAGATGGGTGAAATAGTTCGGCCAGAGAATCAGTCTATGCTTTTCTTTCAGAAAAGGGTCATTTCTGTGTAAATCGCCACGCACCAGTGATCGTAGTACAAGTACAACGAAATCGGACCAAAAGTGCGTTAAATCGGTACAAGTGACGTCACCCTGCTGAGAACTAATTTAACACTTAGTAGGCTGAGCTTTAGTCAGACCCTTTACTTTATCTCAAGATTCACAAGTAAGACATAAGATTTATAACTTGATAATATTCACGAACTGAATGTTAGTGGAGATGTGTGCAACTAGATAAATAATTTCAATTGCAGAACTACAACTACAAATGTTAAGTTAATTTTCACAAATATGAAAAAAAAAGGAAAAAATTGATCTATGCAATACACTCTCCTACCGATCTTTGACTAGCCATCATTTTTCATGAGTATCATCTAAAGCTTAATTTCCTTTTTGTGTTTCCGAAGATGTACAAATTATGAACAATGTGTGAGGAGGATAACTGGCTGAAAATTTCTGGTGTAAAAAGTTAATATAAACAACCACCAAAAATGCAATCCTTTTTTATTTGGTAGTTCGTACTGCTCTATAAGTGTGAAATTATGTAGTCCCTCAAAATGTAAACATCATTGTTGTGGAAAAAGAGATGTCTATGGGTACCCGAAGTGGGCGGTGCGCTAGGTAATTCAAGGAAGGGGAGAGACAAAGTACAAAAAAAGGTCCGAGTCGAGGACTACTGAGTATTAAGGGGAAAAGGTGGTGTGTATAAAGGAACTAGGCTAGAGCGATGCGCCGGTGTAAGCCGGAGAAGTAGGAGGCAAAGGGTGGATGGATGTCCCGGGAGTTGGCGGGTAGGACGAAACAAACGAGTCAACGAGGTTTTCTTTAGGTGGGTGGGATGGCGCACCTTCTTCGCCAACTGCAACATCTTCGCCATGAACGACTGGATCATGTGTTCCCTTGATGTAACATCTTCGCCATGAACTACTACGTTTCTTCCGCTATGTGTTATGTATTTGATCTTTAGATCAATTGTTGTATTAAGACTGGATCATGTGATCCTTTGATGTAAGACTATTATGGTTTGTAATGAATGATGTTCTGTGATATGAACTTATTATGTCTCGCAAAAAGAATCTTCCTGGGATTGCGATGTACGGCATAATAGGCATCTGGAATTAAAAATCCGGGTGTTGAGTGACTAGCCAACAATTTTCATGAGTGTCATGTAAAGCTTAATTCACTTTTTGTGTTTCCGAAGATGTACAAATTATGAACAATGTGTGAGGAGGATAAATGACATCATCTATTTTGCTTATTTAGTAGGGCTGAAAAAATTTCTGTGTCGAAAGTTAATATAAACAACCACCAAAAATCAAATTCTTTTTTATTTGGTAGTTCGTACTGCTCTAAAAGAGCGAGATTATGTAGTTCCTCAAAATGTAAACATCGTTGTTGTGGAAAAAGACCGAAGTGGGCGGTGCGCTGGGTAATTCAAGGAATGGGATGGGAGAGGGCTGAGTAGGAAAAAGGCGGGTTTTTTAAATAATACATTTTTCAGCATTTTTACAACTAATAGGTAATTTTAAAAATTTGCAAATTTAGGACTCAGTCACTGCCGACTGACCAGGCCAGCCATTTGAGTCCCGTCCATGCACTTTACATTTTGTGGTGGATGTCAATACACGTACTACTCAGCACATACTTTAACACTTGGTCGGTTACCAGATAGCCGAGCCGGCTGACCGAGTCGTAAAGTTGAACTTTTTTTTGAAATCGCAAAATATTTGTAAAATTGATCGAAAAATGTATTATTTAAGAAAAAAATCGCCAGGAAAAAGGGGCCGAGGCGTGGGCTGGTGAGTAGGAAAGCTCAGAAAAGTGTGAAATTGTGTAGTGTACTAGTCTCCCCAAATATAAACATAATTGTCATGTCAAAAAAGATATCGATGGGTCCCCGAAGTGGGCGGTGTGCGGGATAATTGGAGGAAGGGGAGAGATAAAGTACAAAAAAGGGGCCGGGTCGAGGACTAGTGATTAGGAAGGGAAGAAGACAGTGTGTACAAAGGAACTAGGCTAGAGCCATGCGCCGGTGTAAGCCGGAGAAGTATAGGAGGCAAAGGGTGGATGGATGTCCCGGGAGTTGGCGGGGAGCACGAAACAAACGAGTCAACGAGGTTTTCTTTAGGTGGGTGGGATGGCTCGGTTCAGTCGGATGAGGCACCAAGGGTTGTTGGGTTTTCGAGTTAGGGTTTCTCGGCCCAAATTTCTGTATTCGTCATTCGATAAACATAAACCTGTATGGTATATTTGCTTATCATAACAAATATACATAGATTTAACATATTGCATCAAGACATAGCAACGAGCACGGGGTATTGTGCTAGTAATTACTCGAACAACATATATAATGGCAAATGACCGTGGAATTCATGCTTATGATATTCTTATAGATGACATTTCCAATAATAAAACCATATCAAATCAAATAAATTATATTTATGTACGAAAAATATGCAAATTCCTTTGCGCTGGTGAGGTAGAATGCGCAAGGGGTGAGGTGAGCGTCAGCCATGGTACTTGACGGAGGTGTATGTCTGGACCATGCTTGAGACAAAGGTGACGACGGCGACGAACTCGACGACGACGGCCCACGGCAGGGTGAAGTAGTTGAGCTGCACGTTGGCCCACATGACGTAGAGCGGGTGGCGGCTCCGCTCCCGCAGCTTCTCCAGCAGCCGCCCCAGGTAGCGCTCTTCTCGAGCAGCAGCTCGCCGCCGGCCGCCTCGCTGGCGGCGCCCATCTTCCTGAAGAACCTGGCCACCTCCTCCTTGCTCTCGTTGCCCGCGCTGCCGTGCTGCTGCACCACCTCCGCCGCGGACAGCACCCCAGCGTCCTCCGCCGACTGCAGCATCTTCGCCATGAACGACGTGTACGCTGACACGACCGTCAGGGCTACCGTCGTTGTCGTCGTTGCAGATCCCGAGGATGACGAGGACGACTGCTCGAACGCCATGAGGTTCAGCAGCAGTGGCGCGGTGCGGAACTCGAGTCGGAGCTGGGGAAGATGCAGCCTGTCCTAGGTATTATCTTGGAAGGACTATCTTGAGATTATACCAAGCAAGAGCCCTTATCCTCTCAAATAATTCTTGTCAGGAAGAAAGATAAATCATGGAGACTATGTGTCGATTTCAGAGGATTGAATGACATGACAATAAAGAACAAGTTCCCTATACTAGTGATTGAGGATATCCTGGATGAACTCAATAGAGCAGTACTATTCTCCAAATTCGATTTCAGATCAGGATACCACCAAATACGAATGCACGAAGCAGACATTCCTAAGACAGCATTCTCACCACACCTCGGCCACTACGAGTACTTGGTGATGCTTTTTGGCTTGTGTAATGCGCTAGCAACTTTCCAAGAATTAATGAACAGCATATTTGCACCCTTTCTATGCAAATTTGTCTTGGTATTCTTTGACGACATCCTTGTTTACAGCATGTCACACACCTGGCATAAGTTATGTCCATATTCAGGAACCACTCACTCAAAGCAAAGCTCAGTAAATATCAATTTGGGCAGCACCAAGTGGAATATCTGTGACATATCATCTCAGGCAAAGGTGTCCAAACCGATCCATCCAAAATTCAAGACATTGTTCAATGGGAAACCCCTGCAACCATAAAGAAGCTCCGGGGATTTTTGGGTCTCACGGGATATTATAGGAGATTCATCAAAAATTATGCATTGATATGCCAACCCTTGCGCAATGTGCTCAAGAAGAATGCCTTTACCTGCGGACCAACACAGCAGGAGGCCTTTGAGAAACTGAAGCTGGTTATGACCAACCCTCCCCTGTTAACTCTACCTGACTTTTCCAAGCCATTCATCTTGGAGACAGATGCTTGTGCTACTGGACTAGGGGACTAGGGGCAGTACTGTTGCAATCCTCCAAGCCAATAGCTTTCTTCAGCAAAAGTTTGGGACCAACCACAAGTGCTAAATCCATATATGAGAAGGAAGTATTGGCAATCATTGAGGCTCTCAAAAAATGGAGACACTATTTTCTCGGCAACAAATTAATCATCAAGACTGACCAATGCAGCTTGAAATATTTGTCCAGCCAAAAAATGTTGGAAGGGATACAACATAAGCTCATGTTGAAACTTTTGGAGCTCGATTTCCAAATTTAGTACAAGAAAGGAGTTGAGAACATAGTGGCAGACGCCTTGTCTCGCAAGTTTCAAGACAAAGAAGAACCAGCTGTTGTCAGCTCTTGTCTGGTTACCACCATGGCTGTTCCTACATTGACAGAGGACATCTCCAAATCTTACAGTGGTGACTCCCATTGTACCAAGCTCCTTGAAGATCTGGCAGTGGATCCAACTAGCAACCAGCGATTTTCATTACATTCAGGAATCCTCAGGCACAAAGGAAGGCTGTACATTGGTGCTTCTGGTGACCTCAAAGGAAGAATTTTCAACTCCTTCCACTCATCCATCTTTGATGGTCACTCCGGGAACAGGGGAACATATCACAGACTCAAACAAATATTTTACTAGCCCAAGATGAAACATTACTTGGTTGACAAGATAGCTGAATGTCCAATATGTCAAATTTCCAAGACTGAGCGGGTACAATACCCTGGACTACTCGAACCCCTGCCTATTCCTCAGAAGAAATGGTCGGAAATTGTGCTAGTAATTACTCAAACAACATATATATACATAGATAATGGCAAATGACCATCGAATTCATGGTTCTGATACC
>NC_061511.1:59797758-59832922 GCF_022539505.1 Lolium rigidum
CGTATAGATGACATTTCCAAAAATAAAACCATGTCAAATCAAATAAATTATATTTATGTACGAAAAATATGCAAATTCCTTCGAATAAGTGAGATGCGGTGGTGAGGTAGAATGCGCAAGGGGTGAGTGTCAGCCGTGGTACTTGACGGAGGTGTAGGTCTGGACCATGCTGGAGACAAAGGTGACGACGGCGACGAACTCGACGACGACGGCCCACGGCAGCGTGAAGTAGTTGCGCTGCACGTCGGCCCACATGACGTAGAGCGGGTGCCGGCTGCGCTCCCGCAGCTTCTCGAGCAGCCGCCCCAGGTAGCTCTTCTCGAGCAGCAGCTCGCCGCCGGCTGCCTCGCTGGCGGCGCCCATCTTCCTGAAGAACCTGGCCACCTCCTCCTTGCTCTCGTTGCCCGCGCCGCCGTGCTGCTGCACCACCTCCGCCGCCGACAGCACCCCGGCGTCCTCCGCCGACTGCAGCATCTTCGCCATGAATGACGCGTACGCCGACACGACCGTCGGCGCCACCGTAGTAGTTGTCGTCGTCGTTGCAGCCGACGATGAGGAGGACGACTGCTCGAACGCCATGAGGTTCAGCAGCAGCGGCGCCGTGCGGAACTCGAGACGGAGCTGGGGAAGGTGCAGCCGGTCCTCGTGCTGCGTCAGCTTCACGGCGAACGGCACGGGGCCAAGCACCGACGCGATGCCCACCACCGGCTTGCTCCCGGACCCGCCGCGCGCCTTCTTGAACTGCACGCCCATCCGCTTCAGGTCGCTCGCCGACGGCACGTCCTCCTTCCCGTAGCTCGCGCTCCACTTCTTGTCCTCGGGGAGGATCGGGTACAGCAGCGGCACGAACAGAAGCAGCGGGATGCGGCGCAGCAGTCGCGCCGCCTCCTGCGCCATCTCCATCACCGCGCCGTCCTGGATGGTGCGCGGGGGCGGCTCCCACCGCGTCCGCGCCGCGGTGACCATCTCGTAGAGCAGGTGTAGAATGTGGGAGACGCCGTCTGCCGCGGGCAGCGCGTCGTCACTCATGTCGCGGCCCTTCTCGCCGGCGAGGTAGAACAGCACGAGCTTCACGAGGAGCACCGGTGGGGGGTAACCGGTGGCCTCGAACTCCGGCAGCCTGCTGGCTGTAATGAGGTCGACGAGGACGAAGAACGGGATCTGGTTCTCGGCGAGGACGAGGTCCACGGAGAGCTGCGCGGGGCCGAAGGGCGTCGCGTGCAGCGACGGCTCATCGCGCCCGGTGGCGACGTTGATGAGGTGCTCGATGATGAAGCAGCCGTCGAGCACCATCATCTGGATGAAGTCGTCGGCGGCGATGTCGGCGAGCTCCTCGGCCGACGTACATTGCCCGGGCCTCCTGCTCGCGGGCAGCCACGATGCGGACGTAGTCCTGGATGACGGTGAGGTGATGCGCCGGGTCCGGGTGACCGCGAGAGATGAGGCCGTTGAGGTACGCCACCTTGAGCCGCTCGGCGGGGCGGAGGCGCCGGTCCTCGCGGTTGTGGAGCGGGCCGATGGCGACGAACCCCGGCGTGTAATCGTTGGCGTTGTTGTCGCGGAGGTGGACGGGGACGCGGGACAGCCGGTGGCTGCTCGCGGTGGCCCGGTGCTGCTCATCCGCCGCCGCGCCCTCCTGCTTGCGCATCAGGCTGCGCGCCAGCAGCTCCACGTGCACCGTGATGTCGCTGCCGCCGCCACCACCACCACCGGATATGCCTCGGTTCCTAGGCATGCGTGGTCGTGGACCGTAGTCCATAATGGTGGTCGACGGAACAGTGTGCACGATCACGATCACCGTGAGATGCATGCACGGCTACATATATAGTTGCAAAATGGAATCTAAACCCATAGCGCTTGCTAGCTGAGATGATGAAAAGGACACGCAAGAATTATATATGTGACAACAACATGAGCCACTTCTGATGTATGCTTATACAATCATACTCCATACGTAGCTTCCGGCAGAGATAAAGATGAGCTGGAGAAAAGCGAACAGAACATCAGTGCTATAATTCTTTGCATAAGTAATTAAATTAAATCCGCGATGGAGCGTCGTACCCGCATTGCCATCTCACCCATCCGCGGGCGGGCGGGCGGGCGTCCAACGCATCCGACGGGCAATACTCGCGTCTCGCCTCTCCGCCAACTACCAATCCCCCGATCGCCATCCAGCCGCCACTCAACGGCCTCACCTCGCACATTCTCCCCGCGCCGCCAGACCCCCACTCAACCTCGCCTCCCGCCGCCCGCCAGATTCCCATTCCCTCCTCCACGCCGCTTCCCCTGCTCGTCTTACGGCAATGGATCCGGCGGGGCCTCGCCGGTCGATGCACCGGCCAAGGCCTCTCCTGGCCGGCCGTCTCCAAGAGGTCCCCGCACGCCATGGAGGGATTCACTTCTACCGCCAGAGGATCCACGCCGTCACTCACCTCCGGTCACTACCTCTCCTACCTCCTCCTCCTAAAAAGCACGCCTCTTCCTTCAATTGCTCACGCACTTTCCTTGTACTCTCATTCCCCCCACCAGATCTCGTACAAGGGGAGGATGGGCAACTCCACATGGACATGCCCAGCTCCACGACGACATGCCAGGCCCTCCGCAGCGCCGGTGAGAAAACCTCTCCACTCTCACCCAACCCTCACCACTAGAACGATTCGATTCGATTCGATTCGAATCAAATCGAATCCAATCAATAGCTTTGCTGCACCGACTGTTCAAACAAGGAGGAGCACTGCTGCTTCGTTTTTTTAAATGTCCTGCATACACCCTTTCTTCATCCAGGACGACTTCTACATCCATTTACTTTACTGCTGCACCTACATCTAATACAATTAAATTGGGCCACTTTCCCATCTAATCATGCTTCAATTTCTCTCTAACCTGACCGGCCTTGTCTTCAAGGAAGGTATCACTTCTGTCACCACCCTGTGTTAGTTGTAATGAATGGACTGAATAATTCGTTGGTATTGTTGCTTAATTAAATCGAACCACTCTGGTGGTGCATAAGTACTAAAAGCTTTGTTGTGACCACATATTCAAAATGTTTAGTACCGAGTCTGCATGATTTTTGCTGGAGTTTTGCTTGTTTCAACATGCACTTTGGCAAAAATTCAGTTGAACATAGTACAGTTCAGGTTGTGGTATTTTCTAAGAGCTAAAATGTCTTTGAAATGCAACCACTGTGAAACAACTTCCATTTTTCTTGCAGAGGAGATGCTACGGCTAAAGCATGTAGTGTTTTAATTTTTTCTTTACTGGTATTCCTTTCTTTTGGACTATAGATACAAGTTGCTTTCGCGCATTCTACGTCACAACAGGTTTTGTAGAACATGCTATCATATTTATTGTTGTGTAAAAATATATGTATGACTCGATCCAGGATGTGAACTACAGCAAAATGCTCAAGGACGAGGAGTGCTACCCTGCCATTGCAGTCTATGTCTGCCACCGTCAAAGGGATCACGCTTCTGCTTGAAGGCCCAGCATCGCTGCTTGCATTGTATGTCTTCTCTATGCTTATGCTTCCTCTGTTTCTGCTGTCATCATAGAATATTTTTCACAACAGCAAACCTATGCATTCACATGGGTTTGGGGAGAATAATCAGCTTTGAGTTGACAGTGAATAGATACAAGTTGCTTTTGCATGCGAGACACTAATTAAATGTATCACGGAAGAAAGTTGAGGGGCTGTGACATGAATTATTTGCAAAAACAAATTAAAACTCGCTTGTGCATATGTACGAAAAGCTTTGATCTGACGTTGTATTCTTAATATATGATCATCTATATTGTGCTACAGATTATCAAAAGCTTCTTGAAGTTGGTGGGCCTGCACTCTGCTTGTGTGCTGTAGTGGGCACTGCAAAACTTGGCTCTCTTCAAGGAAGGAAGGTAGCACTTCTGTCAGCACCTTGTGTCTGTTGTCATGAACGGGCTGCAGAATGTGTTGGAATTGTTGTATAATTAAATCAAACCACTCCGGTGGTGCATAAGTACAAAATGCGTTGCATTGGCCACAAATTTGAAATGTTTAGTGCTGAGTCTGCATAATTTTCGCCAGAGCTTTACTTGTTTCAACTTGCCCTTTGGCAAATCTTTCATTTGAAAATACTAGAGTTCAGGCAGTGGCATTTTCACAGCAGTAAAATGTCTTTGAATGCATAGTAGTTTTATTAGAATTATCGTTTGATGCTTTGTATTTTCAAACAGAAGTACTTAAGAATTTTATGTTTTTCATGTGCGAGCTTTAATTTTATCGTGTCATTGAAGTGTCTAGTAGAGAGTCGAAGACAATGATGGTAGAGAGGGACAACACAGTTTTTGACATAGAAACTCTTATCCCAGCTCTTATATTTATTTATCTTTCTTTGGCACATGAAAGATATGTCCTGTGAACATTGATTTGATTGTCCTGCTAAAAGCATGCATTGAGTAATCTTGATTTTAAATGTTGTCTTGGTGGTTATAGTCAGAGCTATTTTAATGTGTACTCAGGTTTCTTGTTTTTAATGTACTTGTAATTTGCAATGGCTACTACATTCTTACATTTGGTTGCTGCAAAGTTTGGAAGCCTGGGAGCATATGAGGGAGATGCCTGATGCACTACTAAAGGTTTCGAAGAACAAGTCCTACTAGTCGCTGTTCCTGAAACCGAAAATTGAATGCTGTATTGGACTGCATGCGAAGTAATGGCATCTAGAACTGTTGATTTGGATTTGTAATCTGGACTATTGATCTGTTGTGGATTTCTGGAGTGTTACATCTGTTTTGATTGACAAGTACTAGTGCTGTGTGTATTTTCATTTCTTATACTCATATTGCTGTGTTCAAATTGTCACAACTACAGAAGGGTGATAGCAAAATTTGGAATACAATTTAAACCTTTTTGAAGGTCTTTTCTTTTGATATTACAAGTGACACAATACCTGCCCGATCGATTGATTTGCATGCATGAACGGTATTGCCTGAAGTCTGCCTGTTGGTCCCATCGACAGAAACTAAGCGAGCATATGCAGCTCGTACCCTCCGGTGGAAAGTGCAGTGCTTTGTGGCCTGGCTACAGAGTTTGTTGCACGCAACACGCCCCGTTTTAATTCACATCCTTTCTCTTCTCCCTCGTTGAAATTTATAGCTTCTGCTTGGACTCCTGAACATGCAAAGCTTCGGAAAGTGATTTCTCGCTGCCGCACCCTGTTTTAATTCACTGTAGAATAACAATTTTTAGCTATCGGTCGTGCACATCAAGTGATTAACAAAAAAGTTCGTTCGCCCTCCGAAAGTGCAGTTTTTTTCTCGCGTTGCATTAACGTCCAGGTGTTTCTCCAAACCAGATCGAGCTCGTACCTTCCGGTGGAGAGTGGACACTGGAGAGTGCAATGCTTGGGGGTTTTTATTTGCATCCTTTTCTTTTCTTCCTCTATGCACTTTATTATTTGAGCTTGGAAAAACAATTTCTCGTGCGCATCCAATAACTCTGCGAACGCGCGCGGGGCAAGTGATTAATTAGCTCGCTTGCCGCATTGAAACAAAAAGATGTTGAGAGCTTCTTTGTACGTGCGCACGAGGAGAAGTTCGTGAACGCGGAGGAAGTGATTAGCTCGTTTTAACTCGATCCATCGATCAGCTAACATATATAAACACAAGTTGAGAGCTTGTGTTGGTGTGAAGTGATTTTGCGGCCAGGTGAGCACGCGGTGTTGGTGTGAAGTGAATGTATTTTTTTTTTTCTCCTCTACAGTTGAATCTAATCTGCCGCACTAAGCCCGCGCGGAGCCGGCGGCGGCAGGCCATGTCTCTTCTCCGGCCGGGAGTTGCTCGCTCGGGGGATGGGGAACCCCCGGCGGCTGGATGCATCTGGGTGGAGCCGGCGAGGCGACGCGCCGGCGCATGGCGCCGTGGAGTTCTCGGAGGCGGAGGGGAAGACCACGTCGCGGCGGGACGGGCGGGAAGCCGGCGGCATGACGGGTGCTATGGCGGCCTCAGATCCGGCGGCAGCCATGCGGGCCCGCTCGGGCCCGATCTGGACTTCGTGGGCTGTCGCTTTGCGCGCGGCCGCGACCAAGTTGCCATGCTGCGTCGTCGTGGGTTGCTGCGGGGCTCCCTGCTGCGACATGATCTGGTGGTTCCGGCACCCTCGAGCCTGACCTGCCGTGCGCGTGGAGGGGGAGCTCGTCGGACTACGGTCCGATGTGGTTCCCGGATGCCGGAGCAGCGGCTCCGGGCGGTGGCGGCCTCTTCGGTGAGGTCATCTGTGTTCCATGGCAGGCTATGGGGTGGCCCGCTGTGGTGTGGTTCTGGGCCCCGGCGCTCAGTCCTACAGGTGGCTGCGACATACTCGTCGGGCGCATGGGGCTGGCGAGCGTCGGGCATGGTTTGGCAGAGGTGGTTCAGTTGGTCCTTCTTCTGGTGGTGGTTGCAGTGCAACACCGGGCTAATGCCTTGCTCCCGTTTCCCGGCCGGGACAGACGACGGTGGTGCTTGTGGCGCTGCTACCTTCTTGGAGATGTCGTTGAGGTTGTTGCATGATCCTCCATTTGGGAAGAACTCCGGGGGAAACCTCAGATCCCGCCGGGGATCGGACGAGGGTGGCGTCTTGCGTCACTCACCTCTTGGGGCCTCGTTCTTGGAGCCGGCATCGACTGAGGGACTTGCGGAAGACGGAGGTGGTGCTTTTTATCGAGGCGATGGCTTCGTATGCGGGTGTTCCGGGGGGGAGACTTGTGAGGCAACGACAATGGTGACGAACAAGGTCTGGTGGCGCCAAGACCGTGTTAGCCGGCTCCGTTCCGGCGTGTCCGAATGTCTTCGTGATGGTCTCCTATCGCTGTGAAGTCGAAGCCGCCTTTGGACGGTGTACGATGACCTTCGATGGGCGGTCTAGTGAAGGTCCTATTCGGCGCGCGGGTCTTGCGCATCCCCACTTCGAGGCTCGTCTTCAGAATCGGAGCTGCCGGTCTCTCCTCGAAGGGCCATCTCGTTTGGCATAGGCCAACTTGAGCTTCTTCTGTAGCTTTTGTGGGTAGCCAGGGTGGCTAGGTGTGCCCCTTGTGGCGGGGTGTGTGTGGCTGTGGGTGTGCTTTGGCACTGTTGTTGTTGGTTTTCACCTGGTTTTCTCCTTAAAAACCGGACACCTTCTGCTTAATGAATGGATGAGGCAAAGCTTTTGCCTCCGTTTCAAAAAAAAAAAAAATCTGCCGCACTCAGCAAACGATCGATCTACATGCGCTCTAAAAAGTCAAGGATTTTTTTTCCAGGAGTACACAAACGAGTACCTTAATTTTTTTTGAGAAACACAGTACAAACGCAGACGCTTATCATCTCCCACTAAATGAATATTTCCCTTTATGAGACACACAGATGTCAAACCTGGGCTAAATGAATATGTCCCTTTATGAGACACACAGATGTCAAACCTGGGGTTTGAACTCTAGTGGGTTGGGGATACAACCACCTTACTAACCACCCAACCTTAGATTGGTTCTCCGCGTACCTCAATTTTATAGAAGGTAGAGTTACAAATACAAGATTGGATCTAGCTGCGAACAGAAAGATCCAACAACTCCAGCAACACAACACACCCGTTGTGTAGAACTCCCACTCCTACTTCTACTCTGAATAACCTGGAAGACAATAACTTGCACTCTTCCAAACTGCATACCCTGCAATTTAAGCCGTGGCTCTCCAAGAGATGAAAATTAGGTTCAGTCCGGGGGTTTCATGTCTTCATCCAGCGCGAGCTACAATTCATTTGCATGAAGTGGAGCTAGCCTTGCTTTCCAAGAGATGCACACACTTGTACCAGGATACACCAGCTACGGAAAGAAGCTAGTCTAAGCTCATGTCAACCTATACTAGTTTGTTTAATCGATTTGCTAATTTCTTTTGAGATGTGTATACAGTTCGGAGAAGCGAGGGAACTTCGGAGTACCTAGAGAGTTGTTTGACGAGACGAGCAAGATGCATGTGAACCTTTTTTTTTTTTGAGAAACACAGTACAAACGCAGGCGCTCACATACACGCGCATACACTCACCCCTATGAACGCACACACGCACACCCTACCCCTACTTCATGTCTTAATGAATTGCCTTTTTGACTATCAAGACATCTTCGAGGGTCGTGGGGGTCTTCCTTGCTTGATGCGGGACCAAATTACCTTGACCGTATAAAATCATGACACACAATGTACTACATCAAACTTCGTGCAATTACTGGAGGTCATCCACGATTTCATATGGTGGGGGTGGGCGATGCTCCGTGTTAAGGCATGCATGCAATATGCCACCGCCATCATCGAATAATCTAGCTATCATTTTCCATTCTGGTAATTAACATCAGGGTCATTCCTAGGGCATGTTGGAGATCGGTAGCCCATGATCGTTCGCGTGGGAACTCCAGTGTTGCCGGCGGCTCTAAATTCGTATCCGAACGGTACATTGGCCAATACATGGTCAAATTATTCCTCACCATAAAATAATTAAATCCCATGTGGCTAAAATGGCTCCTAGCATAAAATGACAACAAATGGAATGGCTCCACGCTCAGGGGAAACACGTCCTCCAACCCATCCGGGAGACCCTGAGGAAAATTTGTGAGGTCGATGCCCCTGTTATGTAGGTCAAGTATTGGTACCAACTCATTGCTGTGGTTTTTAGTATGAACATGTAGCCACGATATTGACAACTAGGGTTTGTGAGTAGAAGTGGGTGCGGCGAGCGAAGCTGGACACGTCGACGCAAACACCAGCATAAGTAGGCAAGTTATCACGTCGGCAACAAGAATACCTACTCAGGTTCATTGGCTGAGCTAGCCAGATTATTCAACCCGGGCAAGAACAAAAGGCGATGAGTTGCTGAGTTGTTTGCCCATTCATATTATTGACAATTTCTTCACGCTTGCGTCGAATTTCCTTGGATCTTTCCTAGCTTAGCCTAGGCAGTTGCCTAGGATCGCTGGGAGCTGGCTCCGCCAGATGGTGAAGCTGCCCTTCATCGACTACTGTTGGCAGCTTGCGGGGCACACCTTCTCCCTCGTCGAACTCGTGTTGCCCATGCTTAACAACAACAACCTCGGCATCCTGGACGGTGCCACTATCATGGAAGGGATACCCCGACCAAGCTGACTGACGTTGGATTGCCTTAGGGCATCTCCAATGGGGCGACGCAAATGGACGCTGACGACCGTTTGCGTCCGCACAGACCGAAAATGTGTTTGGGTCCTGCTCCAGCGGGGCGACGAAAAGTAACCGCAGGTTTGCGTCTCCACGGAAGCTGCACGGTCGCACAAAGTAACCGCGTTGGTTGCATTTGGGCCCGGTAGGCAGTGACTAGGTAAGCAAAATATTTCTTCATTACTATTGATTGACCAAAAGGACCATCTTTACAGAGATGGTTAGTCGAGTTAACCTAAAACTACAACGACTGTACCTACTCGCCGTCGCGCGGCCTACCACGGTCGGGGTTACTCGCAGTCGCGCTGCCTACTACTGGCCGCCGGCGAGGCCGGTGCCGTCGTCGAAGCGCGAGCGCTTCACGCACTCCTTGCACCGTGCACGCCGCACATGGGGCACCTTGTCCTGCCGCCTATGGCGTTTGAGGGCCTCGGCCATAGAGGAGTCCCACAAGACTCTCTTGGCCGTTGCCTCCGCCTCCGCCACCTCCGCCTAGGCCGCCTGGGCCGCCTCTGCCTCCTCCTCCGTCGCCGCCATCTGGGTGCGGTAGCGGGCCTGTCCCTAGCCGCCGCCTTGGCCATTTCATCCCTGGAGGCGATGGTGTCCGCCAGCTCCCGGTTCTCCTGCTCGACCCGCGCGGGAGAAGGGCCCTACTGCTCAAGCGAATCCAGGTCGGAGCACATGTACCCCCGAGCCATGGCGACCGCATAGCTGTGGGCTTCCTCCTCCGCTACCCAAGTCTGACTGCGCAGGGCGTCCCCAGCTAGGGTATCGAAGGACGCGAGCAAGGTTGCCGGCGCACTCGAAGCGGCTAGGTACGTCGTCATCGTCGACGATGTCGTGGATGACGGCGTCCATGGGTGGGGCCACCGGCAACGGAGGGGCCGCCATCTCCGCCCGCGCATTTGCGAGCTTGGCCCTGGCGTCGGCAAGCTTGGCCCTGGCGTCGGCGATTTCCGCCCTGGCCGCCGAGAGGCGCTGTCGCTCTAGCACGCACCTTGCCGCCTCCACCTCCTCAACCTCCACCTCCGCCTCCGCCGCCTCCAGGTCTGGCTGCTCGGCCTGAAACGCGTCGGCGGCTAGCTGCTCATCCTCCTTCGGGTGGACTTGGCGGCACATCTGAACAACCGGATCCTAGCTAAGGTTGTGGTCAGCCATGGATGGATGATAGGGTTTAGCTTGAGGTGTGCCCGTCACCCCCACCGGTGTCCACCATATATAGCCACGGGAGGGCGGGAAACGGCGTTGCCGCGCAGGTCATTTCCCGCGTTCGCGAAACGCCGGCAAAACGCGCCAATGTGTTGGGCAAGCCCGGAAACGACCGTCGTCGCGCGGGAACCGGTAATCGCCGGCGGCAGGCCTCGACGAGACGTTAAACCGCCATTAATGACCTTGATGCTGTTTGTGCTAAAAAAATGCGTCCGCACCGCTGGGAATACCCCGACGCAAACGGTCGTCCTAAGCCGCATGGCATCTTCGGACCGACGCAAACGGATACATGCCGATATTTTGGATGTCCGAAATGCATCGGTCCGTTGGAGATGCCCTTACGGTCGGAGCCAAGACAGTGGTGCATGCAGACTTATATTCTTATGTTCGCGAGCGTGCAACTATATTACGATGTAATATGTTACGTCCTTTTTCTGCAGACCTTGCACGTGGGCATGTATCTCGATACACGACATATCTAGATTTAGTTCAGTTAGCTTGTGATTTTACTCTGCCGATCGAGAGCCGCATGAAGGTAGTAGCAGTCCAGAAAGGCAGAGCGTGTATTCATATGCAATCTTTTTAGCATCTCTTCTCCCTCTCTCAGTGCACATGATATACTAACAGTAAGAGAGGAAACTTGAGCTGGCAGCGCAGCAGCGAGATGCTCGCTTGTGCATATGCTTGGGATCAGGTTCGTTCACATATGGATGGAGGGGACAATAAGGCCGTCCGGACGCCTGGGCGCAGAGCAATGGATACGAGCCGGAGTCGGATTTGATCGTTGGATGGACGAATTGTAGGAGATCAAAAAGGCAACCGATATGTCAGTCGTTTAGGACCCTAGTTGCAACCGTCGTCGAGTTGGCCAAGTAAAATCTGGAGCCAGTCAGTGCCCGTAACCTGCACACCTTCTCGTTCAGGATCTTCCACTTCTTGCTTATTTCATGCCTGAGAGCAACAACCTTAGCGCATAGGACAATTGCATGGTGAGCATTTTCAGTGTCGTTTCCGCAGATGGAGCATCGATCATTAATTTCTAAGGTCCTTCTGAATTTGTTGTGTTTTTTGTTGGGAGAGTATCAGTAGCCACTGCATCCGGACACCCTGATTTTTGGTTGAACTTTGGGTAACCAGATGGGCTTTCATATAGGTCTGTTGCCGTCAGTATTAGAGCTACTAGTGGCATTGTCTCAACTGTGCTGGTGCTACTGGTTAATTGCCAGTCTATAAGCACTTCAAACCGTAAAAAGGCCATTCACGTCGCCCATCACCGGGCTGTCTGATAATAGCATGTATGGATGCGTGGTTGCGAATGTACTTGTCCTTCTGCCTCCGTGAATATGCCGGTGTGTGCATGCAAACATAGATGTGAGCAGGAGCTTAATTGCAACCCTGCATGCATTGTAAAGAAACTGATCTGAAGAATCGATCTGAGAGGATTAGTCAGAATACCGCTTGAGCATGTTCGTGCGATCCCATCCAAGGAATCATTTTTCTAATCTGATAATGACTTGTGTATCTACTGAATCAAGGAATGCAACTGACTGTGTTAGGGCATGTACACTCGAAGGTGCTTAAGTAGTGGTACTTTGAGAGAGAGATGGAGAGAGAGAGAGAGAGCTGCCACATCGAGCAATTCTATCTAGCACAGTGGCGGTGTATCTCGCCGGTGTGGAGGGCGTGCACGGCGGCAAGTTTTGGCTATCTGCGCACGACCGACCACACCATGGGACGCACGGGGCATCACGAAAGCAAGAGCTACAAGACATGAGTTTTGAGCCCACACATGCATCTAGCGGGACAACTCCACATTATTCCGTGGAGGAATAAAAGTGAGCACGAGAGAAACACAAATCTTTAAAATGAAGCTGTTATATATTTTCTTTATCCCATCAAGCATCGAAGCCAAACTAGCCACGTTGTATCCGTAAGCCTATTTCGTACGAGCAATCCGTAGGTGTAGGTTTATATATCGTTTCCAGCGAGGCAAAATAAACCCGGTTTTCTCTTGAGCACCGGGCCTAAGCACCTACGTTGTGCATGACCTTAGAGAACATATTATACATATATTCGTCACAACTTCAACTCTGAGCAATCTTTCGAAGTTCTTGCCGTTTTTTTTTTCAAGGAAGATATGAAGAGTGATGATGCACTACGTACCCGGTACACCTCGTCCATAAACTTGTCCACGATGTCGTCCATGGATGGACTATCCATGCCATGGCAAATTGGTCGTGCAGCTTTACCAACCACGGCCAGCCATCCACCTGACTTTGTTCATCTATGTGTTGTCATGGCCCCATGGGCGCGTCGATTTGATGAAGATAAGCGTTAGAGAATATAGGATATAAAAGGTAGTAGGGGCTTGGTGATTTTTTTTTTCAAACGATGCTGATTGGTGGGTAGTAATTTCCAAGTAGATTAATTTAGACAGTACTATATGCTTTTCACTAGCTAAAAATTACTTAGCGCCACAAATAAAAAATTAATTAATGTCAATGCCTATAATTTAGTTACGATCACAATTAGAATCTTTACATCATATCGGAAGTCTCGCTTGAGTTAATTTCTAGTGTTTGACGAACCTCGTACTCCTTTTAACCCGTAAAGTCGAGAAACCATGAATTGCAAGATCACTCTAAACCATAACAAAGTTTACAGATTGGTAAATCTATGCTACGATATGAATTTCACAATTTAACTTTTGGTTGCAGGAGTACCATGTTCTATAACCTACGGGGCAAGCTATGAGGACGAATACTATCGAAGAGGCAAAGCTAGCAAGCTAGTCAGGATGTAACAACAGGAGTATATATCATGTTCTAGCCTACGGGGCAAGCTAGCCGGACTAGTATACTACGAAAAGGCGCAAAGCTAGAGCAGTCGGCTAGTGCCCAAGTTCGGTTTAAAGCAAAGGAAATAGACGCTGGATTTAACAATTGCTTATTGTGTGCACTAATTGCATGTATATGTCTCAGTTCTTGGAATACTCCCTTCGTGTATAAAATGTTACCTTACATTTCTCTATTTTTAGATATATCTATATACTAAATAATATCTACATACATCTAAATTTGACAAATTTAAGACATATTTTTATGGTCAGAGGTAATAGCATTAATTCTCCGGCCATGTGTCCCGTGGTAATTTTATTGATCAAGTAGTAACCCCCAATTAGAGGCCATCGACCCCAATTATTGTAAGAACTTGACATAATTTTTTTTGGGGGGGGGGGGGTTCATGTTCCTGTGATCTATTAATTATAACACAAATTAAAAGGAAAGTCACATGAAATCACCACTTTCGACGAAGAGCGCGGAGTTAGACGCCACGAGTCCCATGGGACAGGGTTTCGATTCAAATTGCACGAGAAATGGTCAAAACTCTTATTCTCATTGACTATCTCGCGCGAAGAATCTGGACTCATAATGCATAAGCCCCGCTTTCGAGGCCACTGACCGATCACTTGTAAGGGGCTTTGCCTCTTTTGGGTATATCATGTTCATATGACCCATTATGACACAGCGAAAGAGGAAAGCGACATGGAATCATCACATTCGACGAAAAGCTAATGGGTAATATGAAACTCACTTGGAATCACCACTTTCGATGGACAACTACAAGGTAGACGTAGCGGCTCCCAAGGAACAAGGTTTCCCCTGAAATCGCGCGAGGAATGGTCAAAACTATTACTCTCATTCATGGGGGTGATATGGGTATTTAAGTGCGGTGTAAATAAGAAAGACCAATACATAACTATGAAGTGACACTTCCTTCGCAAACAGGACTATCTCGTGTGAAGTTTCTGGACTCATAGTGCATAGCACCCACTTCGAGTCCCATGGCCAATCTCTTGTAAGTAGCTGGCCTCTTATGGGGATTTCATCTTCCTATTACCATCATGACACAATAAAAGAGGAAAGTCACATTGAATCACCACTTTCCATGGAAAGCTAATGTGTAATACGAAACTCACATGGAATCAGCACTTTCGATGGACAGCTACAAGGTAGTTCACGGGTCCCATGGAACAAGGATTCTCCTAAAATTGCGTGAGGAAGGGTAAAAACTATTTCTCTTTTGATTGAGTTCATGATATGGGTATTGAAGGGTGGTGTAAAAAATACAATACACAACTCTAAAGTGACACTTCCTTCACATTTAAAGAGACTATAAGTCACAGAGCTTTTAGACTTATGGTGCAAAACACTCCACTCCGAGACCACCGACCCAAATTTCGATGGACAACTACAAGGTACCTGGTTCACAAAAATGACTGCCCAGAACAAAAATTCTAGACTTATATCCCACTTCGAAGCCACTCACACAACTTTTGTAAGAACTTGGCCTCTTTTGTGGGTTTTCATGGTATTGCAACCCATTGTAACTAAAAAAGAGTAAAGTCATATGGAATCACCACTCTCAACGAAAATCTAGGGGGAACCATCACGGGACATGCAAAACAAAGGAACACATGAAATCACGCCAAAAACCATCGAAAAATCTTCCCTTGTGGTATGGGGTCCTAATATGAGTATATATGGGGTTTTTAAAGCGGAGAAGCCAACCATAAATTTGAAGTAGCAACCGACTGGCAAGTTCTGGGCTAATGGTGCATAACCTCACTTCGAGGCCATTGACTCTGCTATTGTAAGAACTTGATGTCTTTTCATCTTTTATGTTCTTGTGACCTTTTCAATTAATGCATATAGAAAATTCACATGGAATCCCTAGTTCATACGGGAATCCCGTGGGTAGATGTCGTGGGGCCATGGAATAGGGTTTCACATGAAATCACGAGAGCAAGGTTGGGAAACCCACCCATCTTGCCTGGTGCCCTAATGTGGGTATATATGGGGTTCTAGCATACACATCGATTAATAATTAATATGATGTTCCCTCCCACCTTCGCCCACCACTGATGATAGCACCAACACACAAGATATATGGAGATGAATCCCACCAATCACTGGTTGCCACCTCAAGAAACCAGTCAGAAGAGCGACAACTCTCCTCCCCTCCACAACCCCCAACCTCATACTCCAAGCTTGCGCTTTAATTGTAGCATAATTTTTTTGGTGACATGAGGAAATATTCGTAGTAGGTAGGTCAACCGAAAGACTTGGAATCTTTATGTAGACAAGTAAGTTAGAGCACATATAACCTCCCCGATATAAACAAACCTCCAACCTCCGGTTCACGCATCTGACGCGTGTTCCGATAGCCCACCTTATCTCTTTATTTGGCTTCACTTTTTTACTTTCTTCCTGGTGTGAACATGACGCATCTAACTCTATCCCGTCATCACGCTGCAACCATGCCGGCGAGTCAGCCCCGAACCTAGCCAGCTACCAGCATCCTCACCAACCCTGCTCATCCTTCTCCATCTCCCCCTCTGATGGTTGCTCTGCACCGCCTCATCCCCTACACCCTGAATGGATGGTGGGCCCCATGTGCCATCCTCCTACATCGTGCGCCTCCGTGTTGGTTCCATAGCGTCGCCTCGACCCCTCCCCCAAACGCGGACTCCCGCGTCGTCGAACTGTGCTACGCCGGTCGTGCATGGATCCGGCGACAAATCCGGTTCTCCACTCGCTTCTGCATGGAACCACCATACCGGACCTCCGCTTCGTCGTCATCGAAGGGCTCTTGCACGCACCTCCCCCGAAATCCGGCGCTACTCACCGAGGCGCCCCGCCGCGCAGTGCTCCATCCCCCTTCTCCGGTGCGGCCATGGACGCAAAGGATGCAACGTCGCGTTGTTGCTTCTAAGTTAGGCCACCTGTGGTGCGATAGCATTTTGTCCTGCTTCGAACGGAGGCAGTCGATGCTACAATGGTCAGGCGGCGGTGCTACTAGTGGCGTACGACAGAGTTTCGACAAGCCATGGCAATGCTGCGAGTGGAGTCGAGTAGTGCTTCCTAAGGTGTCGGGTTCCGCTACCATCGGGTTGGGCTGATGTTGCGACAAGCGACAACAATGCTACCACCAGCGAGGGAGGGTGCTATAAGGAGGAACCAACCGTGGTGCAAGGACCTTGCCGGAGATCTCGTAAATTTCTTTTCCGATACTACAATTGAGTACATGGTTTGCTGTGATTGTTGTGTTGTTTTGCTATGAGGTTTCGGACAAAATCTGAAACGAGGCCGGGTTTGGTACAATAGTTCATATTTTGTGCAACAAGGTGTCAAGTGAGGTCTCCCGTGAGTCTCCACGAAGTTTCCGGCAAGCTCTGTGTGAACAAATCTTTTCTTTTTGTTTCCATGAAGCAAAAGCAGATTATTTTTTGTTCAATGAAGCAAAAGTGGGATTTGCCGTAAAATTGGACATAATAGCCAGTCTAAGGGCATGTACAATGGTAGAGAAGGCATGCCTTCCCTTACCCCGCCACATCAGCTAGAGAAGATATTAGATATAAGTCATACAACGCATTATCTCTTACTGTCATCTCTAGCAATTAATATTAATAATTAAATTTTGGTAGGAAATTTGTTGCTAAGGGAAGACATATGTGATACAACGGAGAAAATAGTCTTCCCTTATTTCGTAAGAGATGATCCCTTAGCTAAGGGAAGACAACCTTCTCTCCCTTCATTCTCTCTCCTCCAACTAAGCAAAAATCTGACGTAGCATCACTAAGGGAAGGCTGACATCATCCCATTGTACGTGCCCTAATTGCTAAGAGTGGTTACGTTAGATCCGCTTTATATGTTTTGTTTTGAGAAACTATCCGCTTTACATGTCAATCACGTCCTAGCTCGTAGCTAGCTCTAACGCAGGACGCCATGCATGGTTTGATCGTCATGCTCAACGTTGACATCGGGGCACTAAAGCTCGTTTGTGAAAAAAGGAAAGAAATCCATGTGAGTTACTACTCTGTCTCCTCCACGATTAAAGCAAGACAACTCAATTAATGCAATGCAAATCTGTTGCCACGACCTCCTCAACTCATTCTCCCAAAACCCAGCGAGAGTCCCTCCCTCTCCATCCGATGGCTCATCACGCGGATCGTGCCCCCATCCATGATCTCTCCGCGTTCCCCGCGCACCCCGCCTGCCCGCACTTGCTCTCTATAAATTCTCTACGGGGATTGTTGTGCTCTTCATCCTCTAATGTCTTCTCATCCTTCCTCCATAAACTCATCTTCCTCAGCCAATATTCCATCGTCATCTTATCAATTCAATAATCCCATCTAGTCCATGGCGCACGGTGCCGGCGAGACATACTGGCGTCGGTTGGACATAGTCGCAGCTGCACGGATATATGGTGAGGATGGCCATGGCGCATGGTAAGGAGATGCTAGTCTCCGGCGGACGCGATGCATGGTGAGGAGACATCTCAATCTTCCTAAGAACTCGGTTTTCTTGATCTAACTCGATCAGCACAATTCCGTTTGGGTAATAAACGTTGTACTTGTGGTGTAGTGCTGGGAGATATGGTGCTACCTGGTGGAGGTGGGATCAAAGCCCATGCATGGATGTGCCTGTAAGATTTCTTGCCAAGCAACATGCAGCAGTTTCGTGTCTCTGCCTTCTTATTGATTCCAATCCCTGCATTCATCTCCCAAAATGTCTGATCATGTCTATTTTCCACAGCTTACTCGATTGCACTTTGAGGTTCAGCTAAGTAGCAGATGCGATTGCATTGAGTCATCAGTAAATAAATAATAAATAGGAATGATTGAAGAATTGTATAACTAGCAGAAAACTGAACCTGTTGATCTCTGAATTTTCCAACTCTGAAACCTGGTGGTCTCTGTTTGTAAATGTATACACTAGTTCCTTATTATTACAAGTTCATGTGTACACTTATGTCTCCTAATTACGATAAGAATATGTGTCTCCATCGATTTAGAAGCTCATCATATATATGAGCTTCAGCTGGGCGAGATGTACATCTAACTGAATAAGAATTTGATATCTGAACTTTTTTTTTTGTGTCTCAGCACTGCTGCTGTCTGCTGACTTCCTAAGATCTTAACGAAAGGAAAAAAAAAAAGGCCCAACCTAACAGCCCAAGCTCTGAAGCCTCTCGTCCCCTCCCCTTCTCTCTAGCGCTTGGAGGCGATTTCGAGTCCAGTCCCTCCCGCCGGCGAGTTCGCCGGTCCGCCCCGGCTTGGATGCACCTCGTGGCCTCGGAGTTGTGATGGCCGTCGTGGCTTCTCTGCCGGCTCAACCCTTACGACGGAAACCGCGGACCTGCTATAATGGCGGCTCCTCGGCCTCTGTATACGCCTAGGACTTGGGGGGCCGGCCCCCTCCTCCACCAGTTTCCCGCTCACTCTCCACTCCGCATCCCTTGGGCTGCCGCTGCTCACCGGCAGGGGCACGGCCGCATCGTGGACGAGGTCGAGCCGGTCGCCCGCCATGGCGACCTCGACGCTGCAGTCTAGGAGCTCGCCAACCAGGGCCCGTATCGCCAACATTGGCATCACAAGGTACCCACGTTAAGAGCACCCCAATTGGCTTCCTGCCCAATTAATGTAGACGATCTAGTTGTTTGGTTTTTGGCATGTTCATCAAGATTCTAGCGATAATAATACTGCTTCAAAATTATCTAGCTCGGGCCTTTCTACCCTCGTAATTATGTGATTTGTTTATCGTCGCAACTGATATGTGTAGTTGCTTTGCTGGGCTCGACTAATTGCTTATTTATTAGTTATTATCAACAGAGCAATGGAACAAAGATTACAATAAAAATTTGGCATATGCATCCCTATGTATGCCACTGCTGACATCGCACATTTTCTCGTTTCTTGGGTTTGCAAATCTGTTAACAAGTCCATAATTACACGCATAGATAGATATGAGAATAAATAATCCCCAGCAAACCAAGATAGCTGACCCTAATTTCTATGGTACTAAATTTAGGAGTGGTCGAATAGATTGCTGCCTCATGCTATGCTGTTCCGTCAGTTTTAGGTGTCTATTTAGTTTGGACGGATAACTCTGTTCAATAGCCGTGGCTTAATTAGTTCCATTTCTCTTATGCTTGAAGAAATGTTTATGTCATGAAGGTATAATTGAGTCTTTTTGATATATCTTCAGGTGTTGATGAAAAGAATCCTAGGCACCTGATCAGTACAAGCAAACTAGGAATAACCTTGAGATCTTCAAGGTTACGTCCTTGTAAAATCATCTCCTTCACTGAAATTCCTAGCATCTTGTCCTTGTTTTCTAATTTGTCTTTTATGTTTTCTGGCTTCAGTAGTAGGAGTAATCAGAAGCTCCACTTTCAGAGGAAAAACCCATCAACCGTATCCCAAGAGGTTTTACTGGCTTCAATGGTTTGTTTCCATGGTATAGTGTAATTTTCTTGTTATGATGGTACCCACCTTATGTTTATGTGTGTAGCAATGCAAGAAAGGATGACCTTTGAAATAGGATAATGTGGACCAGAAATGATTGATAATCGAATCCCACTTTGGTGCCAAATATGAAATCATGAGAAACATATGCGCATCTTGCAAAAGTACCCTGCACCATTCATTGTCTCATCATATGCACAGATGATGAATAAATTCCGTGTACAAAAAAATATAACTCAGCTAATAATTTGAGTCTGGCCTCCGCTACTCACTGGCCTTGTCCGCTGCTGATTTTCGATGGTCGTTGTCTTGACAGTGGCACCCGACTGCATGCAGGTCGTGTACGCGTATGGTCTGATGGTCATGGACATCGTGCAGGAGGTCGAACTGTTTGCCTGCAAGGGCCACCACAGTGACCTTGACGCTACAGTTCCGGAGCTCGTCGACAATAGCATCCAAAGGTACGGACTTTCGAATGGGTTGCTGTCTGATGCAAACACTATTTGGTTTTACTTTTTTGCCAATGTTAAGTGTATTCAGTCATGTGTAATTTGGACGCACAAGTTTAGCATATGTGGCTTAATCACACAGTCGGAAAAATATTTTTTTATTTTGTGATTAAGCCTAGCGCAGATTCATGGAAATAGATGCGTGCAGAAGAAAAAATTGCTACATGAGCATTTGTATGTCAATGGATACAAGACTTATCCAGTTGTAGCAGCCAACCTTTATGCAAAATCTTCAAACCATTTGTTCAAAATAAATACAGAAAATTAGGCTGTTAAAAATAAATACAGAAAATTAGGGTGTTTGCTGCTATTAATTTTTATTCTTATGAACATTCTTTCTGTTTCAAGGCCATGATATTTTCCATCTACCAGCAACTGGCACTGCTCTTAGAGGTCCTACATCTAATGAATTAGGATGATCTATAGCTTGTTTGGTTGTAAAGCGCTAGACATTCGACTATCCAAAAGTTGAAATTTAATATATACAAGTCCAAAAGAAATTCTTCTACCTTTTTATCATTAATCAATCGATTTTAAATATAGATTAGATCCCCAACAATTGGTTTCTTTGTTCAAAAAAGAGATGGTAAATAAAGCTAGGACCCTCGCATGGATTTAGTTGATTAGCCGAAATTTCCCTTTTGTATTCTGGTGTAATTTTGTAATATTTTTACTTGCATGTACACTAAGTTCGGTTTTGGATTGGACCACGCGAGTAATTCCCAAGGAGGCGTGCTGGTAACGCTGCTATGCAGGTGCTCGTTGGCCAGATGTGTACAATAGCAGGTACGGTGTCAGGAAGAATGAGCACAAGTTAAGCCCCTACATTGCTTTTGTTCTAGATATTTGTGGAATCACAAACCCAGAAAGCACTGAGGTCAAACAAGCTCAATCTAGATATTTAATTAACATATATAGTTTTTCCTGCAGTCATTGGAGGGAAAACGGCAGTTTTCGATGTGTGTGACATGTTGGTATCTCATTATAGCATGTGATGATATAAGAGTATCTTCGGTTAGAATCATAGTTGTTCCTGTTATGTTATTTGGGGTAAGGTAACTCTAGCGCTTGTTGCATGCCGCAACACTGCCAGCATCAGAATGTTTTGCTCCCTTAAATCTCCTTCCGTGCTTTCGTATATGATGGGTGGTGCATGTTTTTTTTGGACTATTTATTCTATGTTGATGTGAGTGTCGATTATGGTGTCGAGGATTATTTTCAGAGAGATTTGACATCTACTGCGAATTGTCCTTGCTTTCGGTTCTTGGAATCGATTTATGTAATGTGATTTCAATATTTATGGTGGTGTCCACGTCCTGGCATCAATTGTATTTGCCAAGGTTTAGTATATATTTTTTAATTATTTGCTTCCTGGCATTATTATTGCTGATGCTAGTGATGTCCTGACATTAATTTTTATTGTTGCTAATGCTAGCTTCTCCCATGATTAAAATTTCATTTCTGAATGGTTGGACATGCATTGATCGGGGTAGGATTGTTTCTGAATGTTGTTGTTAAGTAGGATCGATCTATCTGTTTGTTGTTTATGACTAGCCTAGGGGGTTTCTGATATAGAAAGGTTGCTTGATAGCTTTGCAGTCCATTAATTTCCTGACATAGCTTTTGATATGCCACGTGGTATAACATGTTAGAGTGAATACTTAATTTTCAAAAAATGAATATGCCATTATAGCTTCCTTATCTGGAATTGCAACATGCACCTGACTTGTTTAATACCACACATTTTCCTTTATCTTTTGGATTAAGTAATTTCAGTTATTACTCCTGTGTAAAATATTATCTCTCACTGATTGGTTTATATTTCTGCCCTCGCTACTGCCCAGATGGCTTGTGCTAAGCTTAAACTACTTCCTCTTCAGCTCTTGCCGCCGTGCGACAATCTCGGCTTCGATTAAAATTCTATCATGTGATTACCGAGGTACCGCGTTGATCTGCTGTTTCTTCATGTTCTCCATTGTGTCGTGGCTTGCTGTTTCAGGCTTCAAGTTTATGCCATGTGTTTGTGCTGATGTTGAACTTTTAAAGAAGTTTAGATGCTGGTTTTGGTACTGGAATGTACTGTTGGTCATGTAGTTTTTTTGTTGCTGGTTTCCATTATATAATCTGCAGAGAATACTCTTGATCTGGTTGTGTTTTATTTCCCAGCGGAAAGCTGTGATATTTATAGTAGTTATTCCACATGTATAGGTGGAGTTTGTTAGAAGACATGCTACTCTTCAGATGCTGATTGTGTTGTATGGGTTAAACATTCAAAATGATGTCATTTTCAACATCTGCAGATTTCGCTTAGTTTGGTTACTTGTCCAGTCGGCTTTGCTTTGACTACATCGAATTCTTCCTCTTCGGCGGCTAGTTCATTGCAGTGGTGATGCTATCTTGGCCGCGGCTGCATTTCTCTCAGGTGATTCCTTGGGTTCTTGCGTTATCTCCGGTCTTCCGCATTATCTGTCGGCCATATACTTGATGCCATTTGACTAACCATGGACATGTTGAACATTTTGGAATTTGTATTGCTTTCCTGGTACTGGAATGTGCGCTTGGTGGTGTGAAATTTTCTTGATTCTGGTATATTTTGGTTCTTGCATTGTTATTTAGATATGATGGTATTGACATGTTCTTTTTAGTTGATTAACATGTAATTAGTTGTAGTTTTGGCATTTTATGGTGTATGTGTAGTGGCTGTCTAGTACATTCATTTCATTTGATCGACTGCTAATTTCGGTATATGCTAGATGCATACCAAGTTTAGGTGTAGTGTTTAATGTAACCATGTAGTTAACTTTAATATTTGATTGTTTGGTCTTGTGTTCTTATCTAGCTGCAATTTCTTTAAAGATAGCTCCCTAACATTCGTGTCCTGTTGTATTATTCTGGCAGCGAGCCGTGGTTCCTCGTGATTTCCATGGTTTACTCACAAGAAGATTTAAAATATGTATGCTTGCAATTTACCTGCTCCGTTCCGAAAAGCAGGGTGGCTAAGACCCCTTGGCATGTTGTTTTGTAACTGCTACTTAGGCTGCCAAGTTTAGTTTAAAATAAAGCTATGTAGCAGATGAGATTGCATCGATACCCTGAACAGAGTTTCATGAGTCATCAATCAAGAAATAAATAGGAATAAAAGGAAAAAATGTATAACTAACAACAAACTGAACCTTGATCTCTGAATTTTGTAACACTGAGATCTGGTTCATTGTCTCTCTTTGTAAATGTACAAAGTAGTTAATACTCCATGCGTATAAAAATAGGTGTCTTAACTTTATCTACATATGGATGTACCTTTAATTAAAATGCATCTAGATACATCCGTATCTAAGCAACAGTGAGAAACCTTTTTTTAGATGGAGTTTGTACATGTTTACTTGTGCACTTTTGTTTTACGATATATTAGATTCTGTGTCTTCTCAATTTAAAAACTCATCATGTATATAGTAATGGTATGGACTTGTTCCTTTTAACCCCTGCAAATCTGTAAGCTAGGCGAGATGTACAGCTAATTGAACAAAACTTTGATCTCTGAACGTTATCTCGGTGCTCCTGCTCCGTGCCTAAGAGAAAGCACGCGAACACAAAAAATTGAGCCATAGGGATCCATCACAAGATCTTTCTGATGACCGGTCAGAACCCACCCAATGGACCAACGATGCGCATTTTCTCAAAAACTACGCCTTACATTTTCTTCTGCAGGTTTAAGGTCTAGCCGAGTGCTTGGGAGAGCAGAGTTCCACCGGTCCACTAGACTGTCAATTCAGTACCGCGGCCTCATCTCCCACACCGCCAGCATAACCTTCGCTGCCGACTCATCTCCCCCAACCCCACTTTCCCGCTCAATCTTCGCTCCGCATCAGATCGACCGATGCCAGACAAGGCTCGTCGATGGGAGAGGCGGCTCTTAGCCATGGTGTCGCTGCCGTCGGCAGCGACGCGAGCCCGGAGGGTCATCGGCGGCGTCATGCTGTGAAGGGCATCTCCTCGGACGAGGGTATGGCCTTGTGAGCTGGTATCCACCTAGGAAGCTGTCGGCTTACTGCGTTGCTGATGTTTGACCGCCGGGAGGCCGTGGACGCACAAGGTTTGATGGTCGGGTGGGGTGCGGCCACATCGTGGACGAGGTTGAGCTGGCCGCCTACAAGGGATTCTAGGGCGCGCCATGACCTAGAAGCTCTCCAACAATGGCATTGCAAGGTACTGATTTTAGGCGTGCTCGATTGGCTTACTACTTGATGGAGACATTGTTTAGTTTTTTCTCTGTTCGTCAAGATTTAACTGATACTACGCAGTACTGCTTTGCAATTACCTAGCTTGGACCCTTCTATGGATAGTGCCATCATAACTCTGACAATTAGTTTGTTTAATGCATTCCTCATAATTATGTCATTTACGCATAATCAGGATCCGTATGAGTTCTAAATAGGCGTTAATAAATGAAGGAATAATTATTTCGTGTCACCGGGACACATTCACAAGAATCTAATGGGCAAGACATAAATCTTAAAGTGATCCATACCTCCTTGCTAGGCTAGCCTTCAAGCTAGTCCAACCTCACACCTCATACCTTCACCCTTGGAGCTGTCCCTTTTGCATATACCCCATGCTTAGTCCCCTTCTTTAGTTGCAGATGAATTATGATTGGAGATGTGTGTCTCCTCAAGTATTTATTTTACTCTATATCATGATGTGTTGGGTAGTTGTATTAGCAAATCATCATCACGCCTCCAGTCTGTTGTGTGGCATGTATGTATGTGTGTGTGGTAGTAGTATTGTGGTACTAGCAAGATATCACAACGGCGTCTGCAAGTGGGTGACTCTAGTTTATCATCGTCACCATCCTCGCTCTTGTCTCCAAATTTCGAACAAGTTCAAAATTGTTTGATCCCGTTGTTTGATATTTTTCATTTCAAGTTAGATCTTTTCTTTATGTACATCATAAATGGAAGTTTTTTTTGTCAATATGTGTTTCTAAAAGCAATTAAGCATTCACATATTTGATTTCCTATTTAATAACAACCAATTGAGATCACTTCTCATAATGCTTCTTCTTACTCTTACAACTTTAGCTAGAAAACATGAGGCATGCGTTACACTTTCCTTGTGGATCCTAGCTTTCTTTTTGTGCTATTGTTGAGCGTGTCATGTGATTTTGTATTTCTATTTAAATAATTATGTATGATGGTAGCAGGTGCAATTTTTCAATACTTAGCTTCCAGTCGCATCTTTGCTTCCATAAACGTTCATTTTTTCTATCAGAAGGAGAACATGATTTGAATCTACCACTAGCTGGTCTTGTTATTTATTGTAACATGAAACTGACTTCGAAACCAATACTTGCAGGTTGATCAGTGACAAGCGAGTGAATGAATCAACCAATACGAGTTTTTCAAGTGTGCCAATCTGCAAACATCCATGCTTAAATGATTGACCATCTGAAAAATTAGATGCATGCAATGATGCGGAAAACCAAGGCTCAACAGTTCCTCATCGACAACAAATAAGATAAATTTGCAAAGGTACTCTTCAAGACTCACTGGTCAGGATGTTCGATGTCGTACTGGAATCAAATGAATTCCTGATACAATGTTTTCATTTCCACGGATCCGGACTAAAACTGTTTCCATTCTTCTTCTAATTTCCGCTCACTTTAATATGCTCGAGGTCTTGTCGAAACATGTCCAGAAGTAATACCATCTTCCAGCCGGTGACTTGCCCGACCAATTCAGTAATTGAGCTATATGAACTAGTACTGTCGTAAATCTATCATGAAAATTATTACATGTTGTGACTACTCTATGATGCGCCATCAGTGGCTTGCTTTGATTATTTTCTAACGAATTGATGTTGAACATTTTTTTGCAGGTTGGTGGTAGGAGAGCTCAAGGGCGTAGACAACCTGTAGGATCTATCTACATGCATTGTGAAAGCCCGCAACATAAAGCACGAGTCAGTGAGATGACCACCCCAACCGAAGATAAATATGCACTTTCTTTCATGAACACATGCATGCTAGTAGGCAAACTGTTAGCCACTTGAATAAAAACATCAAAAATTTACCATTGTTGATGTAGTTTAACCATGTTCCATCATGTTGGAAGGCGGGAGAAGCTCTCAAGGCATCCTACTCCATGTTGTACCGTCCTCTTCAAGGAAACTACGGCTGGTTCATCCATTGTTGGGTGGCTGCCGTTCTATCACAATCTAGAGTGATGATCGTCACTACTCCATGAGGCAGTGTTGCCATCGCCACGTCCAAGGTGCCAGCTGGGTCACCATGGCAGCGGTGAAGGGATAACCAGGGCTAAGCCATGCATGGACATCATGGGTCTGCCTCTGGCACTAGCACTTGAATTTGTGTGTGTCAAACTTACAGACGACCATATGTTTTGTCCAGTTTGTAAATATTTTAGCCAAATGCAAGTTGAGGTCCTCGATCTAGTGTGACCCAAGCAAATTATTTAGCTATGGAGAAAAGCTAGTCTATTGTTACATTATTGGCCCGTTGTTACTCATTTTACAACAACTTAATATGATTCGGCCGCCTGTTGATCTATGATCCAGCTTTTTGGTAGCTTAACACTAAATAGAGTGGCCCAGTAAGTGTAAGATATTTAACTCATGTCGTTACTTTGTATGAAGATGTAATAATATATTCCCTCCTGTCATTTTTAAATGACCCAAATTAGTATAAAATATACGAAATCCGAGAAAACTAAAAGAGACCGGAGAAAGAGTATATTGGAACTTTTTTGAACATATTCTCTACCCTGATGGGAACAGTAGTATCGACTTCATGGGAGAGAACCCATTAGATACAAATTCAAAGAAGTCTACATAACACTCCTAGGTTTCACATTTGGGGCGTTTAACCCTCCCAGGTTCCAACTAGAGCACGTAATCCCTGAGGCCGGTCATGGCTGTTTTATCTGACGTGGAGTTTCACCACGTAGATTACACTTAAGATATGGGGAAGAAAAGTCCGTCCCTGTGGCTGCCGACCTGTCGTCCTTGTTGCCTACGGCGCCCGCGCCCGCCGACGATGCTCCTGGCGCTCGCCTCCTCCTCCTCCCGGCGCTCTCCGACGATGCTCTCCTCGAGTCGAGGTAACAAATACTTCTCCCGGCCCTCGCCGACGCGCTCCAGATCATCGGCAAGACGGCAACACGGAGAAGAGATGGTGAACTACCCCATGCCGCCGCCGCCACTCCAAGTAGATTAATTCTTGCTGGCGATGAAACCTTGCCCGTTTATGCTGCAGGCATGGCTTCTACGGAGGCTCTGTTTACTTGACGGCGAGTCATTGGATGAAGAGTACGGGCTCCTCCTGGACGCGCGGCTCAGCGCCAGCACTGTCGATACAGAGCGTGGAGAAGGACGCTAGGCAGCTTCAGTGGTGCGCCTTGGCTGAGCTCAGCCTTGGAGGAGCCGATACTGTCGCTTGGCAGCGTGCGCTCGAGATCCCACTCGAGATCGACGTACTGGATTTTGTAGTCACTTGAATTGTAGTGTTCAGAATTACATCCTCTGTAATTTTATCCCAAAGCTGCTAATGTAGATGGAATGGTGTTCAGTTAGAGAAAATGGATGGTAATCTTGCTTGGTAGCTTATCATATCTACTGGCCCCTTTGATTTTTGTTTTGTACGTACAGTAGGATCTACCTAGCTTGGCAGGTACATCTTGAATCAAATGTTGTGTATATATTACAGTGAGCAACCTGGTGGATTTCTCATTTGGTTACCGTTTATAGTTGAGGAATCGATTAGTGTGCTTTAGATCGAGTTCAGAGTAGTTGTTTTCATTCGTTCTGCTATTTCTATTTCAGTGAGATGTATTGAATATTGTTAAGTTCCATCGTTTGTGAGATGAGATTATGGGATGAACTCATATACAATGGCCCGCATCCAAGTCAGTGAAGACAACAGCAAGCTAGCGGCCAAGTGGTATGCAATCGCCTCCAAATCAGTGAAGACAACTGCAGCGGGTCTATACGCCACCGTCCTGTAATAAGGCCTCGCCTTTGAGCGTGTCCTTGCGCCACCGGCCCGTGCGCGTCTCTCCTTGGTGAAGGCGTCCACGGCGGAGGAGGTGGGCAGTGAAGGAGATCCAGCGCGTCGAGGGCATCGTCCATCGACGAGCGCCGGGAGGATCTCCGCATTGCCGATGCTCCGGAGCATGGCGATGCTCTGGAACGAGGTCCACGATCTCCGTGTCTCTGGAGCGCCGAGCGAGTGAAATATGTAGTACACCTGTAATTGGAGCGCCGAGGACGGCAGCCACAGGGTTGGATATTTTTCTTCCGCATCCATTATTAATTGTATGAAGACTCGATCATTTTTCGTGAAATATGTAGTACTTCAAGTGCTATCCTATTTTGATTGGCCACAAACATGGGAGAGGTTGCATGCTCCTAGAAATATGGAGTGATTAGTGCAAAGCAGTTAAGAGGCTGGGAGGAGAATCGGTCCATCGGCGGTCTGCAGTTAATATGGATAGATGGAAATTAGCCCCGGATTGCATGTACGCCTACATTAATTCGTTTTCTTTCCTAAGTCAGGCCAGCAATCCGTGGCAATGTCCATCTGAGTCATCGATTTCCTATCTAACAAGCAGAATGTGTAGAGAGACAAAAAAAAGTAGCGGCAAAGTTGGCGCCAAGTTTTTTTCAGAATTCGAACGAAAACTACTCGACCTTGGCGCCAGAAAAAGAGCTTGATAGCGTGCAAGACACACGTCCGTTGGGAACCCCAAGAGGAAGGTGTGATGCGTACAGCAGCAAGTTTTCCCTCAGTAAGAAACCAAGGTTATCGAACCAGTAGGAGTCAAGGAACACGTGAAGGTTGTTGGTGGCGGACTGTAGTGCGTCGCAACACCACGGATTCCGGCGCCAACGTGGAACCTGCACAACACAATCAAAGTACTTTGCCCCAACGTAACAGTGAGGTTGTCAATCTCACCGGCTTGCTGCAAACAAAGGATTAAACGTATTATGTGGAAGATGATGTTTGTTTGCGAAGAACAGTAAAAAACAATTGCAGTCGATTGTATTTCAGATGTAATGAATGGACCGGGGTCCACAGTTCACTAGTGGTGTCTCTCCGATAAGATAAATAGCATGTTGGGTGAACAAATTACAGTTGGGCAATTGACAAATAAAGAAGGCATAACAATGCACATACATATATCATGATGAGTACTATGAGATTTAATCAGGGCATTACGACAAAGTACATAGACCGCTATCCAGCATGCATCTATGCCTAAAAAGTCCACCTTCAGGTTATCATCCGAACCCCTTCCAGTATTAAGTTGCAACAACAGACAATTGCATTAAGTATGGTGTGTAATGTAATCAACACAAATATCCTTAGACAAAGCATCGATGTTTTATCCCTAGTGGCAACAACACATCCACAACCTTAGAGGTTGCTGTCACTCCCCCAGATTCAATGGAGGCATGAACCCACTATCAAGCATAAATACTCCCTCTTGGAGTTACAAGTATCAACTTGGCCAGAGCCTCTACTAGCAACGGAGAGCATGCAAGAACATAAACAACATATACGATAGATTGATAATCAACTTGACATAGTATTCAATATTTATCGGATCCCAACAAACACAGCATGTAGCATTACAGATAGATGATCTTAATCATGATAGGCAGCTCACAAGATCTAACATGATAGCACAATGAGGAGAAGACAACCATCTAGCTACTGCTATGGACCCATAGTCCAGGGGTGAACTACTCACACATCGATCCGGAGGTGATCATGGCGATGAAGAGCCCTCCGGGAGATGAATCCCCTCTCCGGCAGGGTGCCGGAGGCGATCTCCTGAATCCCCCGAGATGGGATTGGCGGCGGCGGCATCTCTGGAAGGTTTTCCGTATCGTGGCTCTCGGTACTGGGGTATTCGCGACAAAGGCTTTAAGTAGGCGGAAGGGCAGAGTCGGGGGCGTCACGAGGGGCCCACACGCTAGGGCCGCGCGGCCAGGGCCTGGGCCGCGCCGCCCTAGTGTGGCATCGCCTCGTCGCCCCACTTCATATCTCCCTCGTTCTTCTGGAAGCTTCGTGGAAAAATAAGACCCTTGGCGTTGATTTCGTCCAATTCCGAGAATATTTCCTTTGTAGGATTTCTGAAACCAAAAACAGCGAAAACAACGAATCGGCTCTTCGGCATCTCGTCAATAGGTTAGTGCCGGAAAATGCATAATAATAACATATAATGTGTATAAAACATGTGAGTATCATCATAAAAGTAGCATGGAACATAAGAAATTATAGATACGTTTGGGACGTATCAGATGGCCTAAGTGACTGTTAAGGAATATGGTAATAATGCACGTATGGAACATAATAAAGTATTATTATGCTTATCGTTGGCATTCTACCTAGCCCTTAGGATTTATAATAAAGAACTTAATAATTGTAATTTTGCTCTAGTCAAATGAAAACAATGAGTTGTTCAAATTATGACCTTACTCCATGTACGATGGATAAGTTATTATAAATCTTAATGGTGAAACACACATACATAACACTGGCGCTAATATGTCGTAAGGCAAATGATTTGAATTCCACTTATTAGTGGAACCATCATTTAGGTCACATTAGAAAGGAACGCATGAAGAAACTCCATGCAAATTGATTTTTGGATTCATTTGATTTTTTTGAATCGTTTGGCGCTTGCAAATCGCTTCTAAAGGAATGACTGAAATACCGTTCATAGGCCAAGAGTTGAACGGGCAACTAGCTTAGTGGAAACATACATGATGATGTATATGGTTCACTGGGCATAGATGTGTGCGGGAGATTCTTTTACTTCATGAAAACTTCCAACAATGAATTGAGTATATATATGTGGATATATTTATTCGAGAAGGAAGAAGTTTGAAACATTTGAATGGATTCAAATAAATTTCAGCATGAAGTGGAAATCATCGTAATAGAAAAGTCAAATATCTATGATTGGATCAGGGTGGAAATATTTGAATTACGAATTTTAGCGAACATCTAAGAGAGTTATGAAATTTTTCTACAACTCACATTTCTTGGAGTATCATAGTGATGATAGAGTATCCGAGAGACGTATCCAAACCTTGTTGGATTAATGATGAGATAATATAAATTGATACCATTATATTTTGTGGATTATGATTTAGAGACTACTGCTTTTACACTGAATAGACAATCATCATAATCCGTTGAAATGACACCATACGAGTTATGGCATGGGTGTAAACCCTAATAGTCCTTTCTTAAATTTTGGTATGCATAGCATAAAAAAATAAGTTTACAATCAAAATTGGATGAATGTCTTTGTTGGTTATCCCAGAGAATTGATTGGGAATTCTTTCCACTATGGAGACAAAGACAAAAGTGTTTGTCGATGTTTCTTACTTATTTCCAAGAAATTGTTTCTAGCGAAGTATTTGAGTGGGAGAACAATGGAACTTGATAAGGTTTATGAACCTGAGCATGATGATCAGAGTAGCGCAGCATCGGAAATGGTTCCGGAAGCGGCCACGAAGATCATAGCTCCCATGTCTACAAAGTGTTATAGTCATGGAGATCAAAGTACCTATTGAACCTTGTAGATATGGTTTACTTTGTGATCAAATAAATGATTTGTGCACAAAGGATTGTTTTTGAACAATGATAAACCAACTACATACAGAGAAGTTATGATGGGTCCTGACTCCGTTGAAATGGCTATGCGCCATGAAATCCAAGATAGGTGAATACTTTTTGAAAGTAAATGGATCTATAAAATTGATGGACTTGGATGGAATATCCTTGAAGAAGCTCGACTTGTCGAAAAGTTGTTTACGGCAAAGTTCAAAGAGTTGACTACGATAAGATTAGATCTTCCGTAGCAATGCTTATAGTCTATGTGGATTATTCTAGTAATCGCTACATATTTCTTTTATGAGATATGCTAGTAGGATGGCAAAATACATTACTTAACAGAAGTGTGTATTAAAGGTGTATACAAAATACAACCAAGAGTTTTGCTGGTCTGTGGAATACTAGATAGGTATACAAACTTCAATTGGATGAAGTGAGTATCGCGAAGTTGGAATCTTCACCGGATGAAATAGTCAAAGAGTTTTTGATTTCATCAGAAACGATGAAGATGCTTGCATTTGCAAGAAATTAAGTGGGAGCGCTAAGACATATTTATAATACTTTATTTAGATGACATATCGTTTATTATAAATAATGTAATCATGTGATTAGAAGAATTGTTTGAGAATTAACTTCAATGAAAGGATATGAACTGAAACATATTTAGTGTCAAGATCTATGAAAATAGATTGAAACACATAATAAGTTTAAATTAAAGTACATAGAATGAATATTGAAGTAGTTCAATATAAAAATATAAAGAAGGTGTTCTTTTTCATGTGAAGGTTTAACAAGACTTGAGTGTATTTGACACTCAATGAGTAAAAACACATGAGTGATTTTAGATCACGAATAATATGTACAAAATCAGATGTCATGTGCTCTGAAGTGTTATGAGCATATACCAGAATGATTCATGTGATGATCATAGGACGACAGTAAGATTATCCCTGAGTGCTTTAGAAGAACCAAGGATATATAGTTTTATATGGGGTAATATCAAACAAATCGATGTAAGGTGTTACACCGATATTAGTTTGGTCACATATAAAAATAAAATTTCAATCTCAATTAGGCTAAGTGTTGTTTAAAAGGTAGCACAATGAGCTAGAAGATGTCTATGCTAGATTTAGATAAGTTTTAAATATTGTGACGGATTCTACAAAAGAAGATAGAGTATGTCATTGTTTTGACAATGATTGACGATGTTAAGTCGAGAAGTTCTTTGAGAACTTGGTGTAGTTCCGATAGTGTCAGAACTTTGAAGCTATATTGTGTGTGACAATATTAGTGACATATTTCAGACCGCGGAATTAAGGTTCCACCAGAAGACCAAACATATTTAATGCCGACTCATTTGGAAAATGAGTGATGCGTGAAGACGCAAATGAATTGCAAAATACATACGTTTCTGAGCATGTCAGATCCGTTGACTGAAACCTCTCCCGTGAGCAAAACATGATAAGCACCAGAAGGCCAAGGTGTTATATCTTTACAAATGTAAACTAGATTATTGACTCTAGTGCAAGTGGGAGACTGTTGGAGATATGCCCAAGAGGCAATAATAAAGTGGTTATTATAATATATCTTTGTGTTTATGATAAATGTTTGCATACCATGCTATAATTGTATTAACCGAAACATTGATAAATGTGTGTTGTGTAAACAACCAGAGTCCCAAGTAAGCCTCTTATATAACTAGCTTGTTGATTAATAGATGATCATGGTTTCGTGATCATGAACATTGGATGTTATTAATAACAAGGTTATGTCATTAGATGAATGATATAATGGACATACCCAAATAAGCGTAGCATAAGATCACGTCATTAAGTTTAATTTGCTATAAGCTTTCGATACATAGTTACCTAGTCCTTCGACCATGAGATCATGTAAATCACTTATACCAGAAAGGTACTTTGATTACATCAAACGCCATTGCGTAAATGGGTGGTTATAAAGATGGGATTAAGTATTCGGAAAGTGTGAGTTGAGGCATATGGATCAAGAGTGGGATTTGTCCATCCCGATGACGGATAGATATACTCTGGGCCCTCTCGGTGGAATGTCGTCTAATTAGCTTGCAAGCATGTGACTAGGTAACAAGAGATGACATACCACGGCACGAGTAAAGAGTACTTGTCGGTAATGAGGTTGAACTAGGTATGGAAATACCGATGATCGAACCTCGAACAAGTAAAGTATCGCGTGACAAAGAAAATCGGTATCGTATGTAAATGGTTCTTTCGATCACGAAGTCATCATTGAATATGTGGGAGCTATTATGGATCTCCAGGTCCCGCTATTAGTTATTGATCGGAGAGGAGTCTCGATCATGTCCGCATAGTTCTCGAACCGTAGGGTGACACACTTAAGGTTTGATGTCATTTTAAGTAGATATGGAATATGGAATGGAGCTCGAATGTTGTTCGGAGTCTCGGATGGGATCCGAGACATCACGAGGAGGTTCGGAATGGTCCGAAGAATAAGATTCATATATGGGAAGTCATTTTCCGGGGTTCGGAAAAAGTCCGGTGTTTTGACCGGAGCTTCCGGAATATTATGGAAGGACCGGAATAGTCCGGAATATTATGGAAGGTTCCGGAAGTGTCCGGGATGACCCGGAATGTCTAAGGAAGTCCGGAGGGTTCCATAATAGGGGCAACCACGTCGCCTTAAAGGAAAATAAGTCTTTCCTTAATGCAATTTCGGAATTCGCAAAAGAGTTCGAGAAGGAGTAGATTTTCGGAACCGGAAACCTGTCGGAACTCAGTCAAACTTGGGGGCAGGTTTATGGACGACCCAAGGGGCTTGGCCACCTATTTAAAGGGACCAAGGGGCACCCCAAAGGCACCAAAAGTCGCAGCCCTAGCTCCCCAGGTCGCATCACCACCCTGCACCCAAACCCTAGCTACTCCCTCCTCCTAATTCTTCCGCGGTGCTTACGGCGAAGCGCTGCCGGAGATCTCCACCACCACCGACACCACGCCGTCGTGCTGTCGGGATTCCGAGGAGGATCTACTACATCCGCTGCCCGCTGGAACGGGGAGAAGGACGTCGTCATCAACACCGTACGTGTGACCGAGTACGGAGGTGCTGCCCGATTGTGGCACCGTCAAGATCTTCTACGCGCTTTTGAAAGCGGCAAGTGATCGACTACATCAACAACGAGATCTAATCTCGTAGTCTTTAGAATCTTCGAGGGTTAGTCTCATCTTCATCTCGTTGCTACCATCTTTTAGATTGGATCTTGGCTTGTTATTCGTTCTTACGGTAGGAAATTTTTTGTTTTCTATGCTACGAATCCCATCAAATCCATGGTTC
>NC_061511.1:59833022-59888569 GCF_022539505.1 Lolium rigidum
CCTCTCACAGTCTATAAATATGAGGCGGGGTGTAGCCAACGCGTGCGTCGTGTGTGACGACTTAGACTTTGACTCTTTACTCGTCGAGGAGAGGAGAGAGGACACTCTGTCGTCGTCGTGATGGATCTCGATCTTGGGCAGCTAGCCGAGTTCATGGTTGTTGATCTGATGTGATCCCGTCCGCGCGCCGAGAGTGGTTATCAATTGGGTAATATATCCACCAATCTCATCGATGGATCCATGTGTATTTTTTTCGATCCCTATAGTCTTTTTTGGATGCTCTTATTTGCATACCTGTTTTTTCATATCGATCAATCCGTCGTCTCTTTTGAAACAAGAGATATACTGGGTACTGGTTTTCAGCCGGCCGGTACATAATTCATCGTCAAGTGTTGAACACCGGCCTGGGCGGGGGCGCGCGCGGCTCATTACGCTAGTTTTGATCCGGCCGGTGCACGTGACTTGCTAATCGATAGGATAGGCAGTTTCCCTCAAATTAATTAATGGTGCACGTACGTGACTGGCTAGTCCATGCTTCGATCGATCAGGCACTGTCGTGCGTGCGAGAAAAGAGTCGATCTCTTTAAATCAATTTTTTGATTGATTGATGGCTCCGTCGAGCGAACGGATGGAATTTGGTCAACGAGCCTTTCCTTTCCTTTCCTGCGCGCGCACGGGAGAGATCAAAGGTTGGCGACGGCGCAACAAATAAAAATCTACGTTTTTTTTTTGGTTGCCGTTCGCTAAATCGTTTTCTTTCCTACCTGCTTAGTTTGCTCTTTGGCTAGGATCCATCAAGCAACTGGAGAATTGGATGTTGGACGGCCCGTTTTCCCACGCGCGCGCACCAGCGATCGTAAATCATTAGGATGGAATCAGACCAAAACTACGTTAAATCGGAACAAGTGACGTCACCCTGCTGAGAACTAACTTAACTTTTAGTAGGCTGAGCTTTAGTCAGACCCTTTATTTTATCTCAAGATTCACAAGTAAGACATAAGATTTATAACTTGATAATATTCACAAACTGAATGTTAGTGGAGATGTGTGCAACTAGATAAATAATTTCAGTTGCAGAACTACAACTACAAATGTAAAGTTAATTTTTACAACTATTATGGTGCTCGTGCAACTATGGTGGATTTTACCACTCTTTGAATTTACCTTACCCTCGATTTACAATGGTACTCGTACAACTATTCAGCAGTTTCCAATTTACCATACCCCCAATTTACAATGGTACATTTACCCATACGAGATCACAGCCGAAACCTTCGGCACCCCATTGTAACCCAATATTCTCATAATCAAGATCAGACAGGCAGGACGTAAGGGTTTTACCTCATCGAGGGCCCCGAACCTGGGTAAATCGCTCTCCCCGCTTGTCTGTTAACCGATGTCTCGTGTCAGCCTACAGGATTCCATCAACCCTAAGCCCCAATCTGAGGGCATTGCCGAGGAGTACCCTCGACATCACATTTCTTGGAGTATCATAGTGATGATAGAGTATCCGAGAGACGTATCCAAACCTTGTTGGATTAATGATGAGATAATATAAATTGATGCCATTATATTTTGTGGATTATGCTTTAGAGACTACCGCTTTTACACTGAATAGAGCATCATCATAATCCGTTGAAATGACACCATACGAGTTATGGCATGGGTGTAAACCCTAATAGTCCTTTCTTAAATTTTGGTATGCATAGCATAAGTAAATAAGTTTACAATCAAAATCGGATGAATGTCTTTGTTGGTTATCCCAGAGAATTGATTGGGAATTCTTTCCACTATGAAGACAAAGACAAAAGTGTTTGTCGATGTTTCTTACTTATTTCCAAGAAATTGTTTCTAGCGAAGTATTTGAGTGGGAGGACAATGGAACTTGATAAGGTTTATGAACCTGAGCATGATGATCAGAGTAGCGCAGCATCAGAAATGGTTTCGGAAGCGGCCACGAAGATCATAGCTCCCATGTCTACCAAGTGTTATAGTCATTGAGATCAAAGTACCTATTGAACCTTGTAGATATGGTTTACTTTGTGATCAAATAAATGATTTATGGACAAAGGATTGTTTTTGAACAATGATAAACCAACTACATACAAAGAAGTTATGATGAGCCCTGACTCCATTGAAATGGCTATGCGCCATGAAATCCAAGATAGGTGAATACTTTTTGAAAGTAAATGGATCTATAAAATTGATGGACCTGGCCGTCCCGCCGCTGCCGTGCGCTGGCCTGTTCGTGGGGAGCCACCGCAGGGAGATCAGGTGGGACGAGGCGTACAGCTTCGCGTACCATCCCACGGCCGGGAAGTACAAGGTGGTGCACGTCCCGTGGAGCAAAGAACGGCTCTTCGACCTGGAGACGGTGCAGGTGCTCACGCTCGGGGACACGGCGTGGCGGGAGGTGCCGGCCCCCGCCGGTGGTGCGAGGTGCGACGTCGCCGCCGGCGTCATCAGCATCGACGGCGCGACGCACTGGGTAAAGGTGGGCAACGCCACGAGGATCGTGTCCTTTGATCTCGACATCGAGCGCTTCGCTCCCACCACCACGCCGATGCCCGCTCAGCCGGACAGGCGCAACATCAGCTACCACCTGACGGAGGTGCACGGGAGGCTGGGCTTTGTCATGATGCCCGACGTGTGGGTCCTGGATCAGCGGCGGCGGTGGAGCCGCCGGTACAGGCTCGAGGAAGGCATCCCGCGGCCGCATTTTGTCTACGGCGATTATGTCCTCACGACGAGGTCGGGGAAGACGGAGTTTTTCGCACACCGGCCAAAAGGCACGCCACCAAAGGGCTGGAGGCTGGAACGCGATGGCGTGGAACGGGTCGGGCACCCGGATCATGGGACGCTCGTCGCCGAGATGACCCGTGGCTACGCCCAATGCCGGACGTTCCCCTATGTCGAGACCACAGAGCCACTCGGTGTTTATGAGACAAATTAATGTGTATGTTTTTTTTGCGAATAATTTGTATGTTGATCCATAGTATACTATATTTTAGTTTGCTAGAAATGTTTTATGAAATGTTCCTCTTCGCGTGCATCCCGCAGGAATTGAACCCATAAATTTATAAATTATGAGTTGGGCGCTTTAATCATTCAGCCATAGATGCTTGACAGGAATCACTGTACATGGCAAATAACAAATTTTCATATGGAAGGACATATCATAGAAAAATGAAATCGAACGTACGTATTAGTAGATGACTATGAAGACACCTCTCTGAACCTTCGAATTGAAGGTGAAATTGAGAGGGATCGAGGATCCTAATTCTTTATATTTGGAAGGGATCCAATTCTATTGAATCTGGCTCATAGTGATCCAATAAATATTTATCTGGAGAACCAATCTATGATTAGATAGTTAGGAGGACAGTGACACCCTTAGTGAGAGTTCGAACCTCAGGGTGTTTCTACACCCGGGTGCATATGCTCCCTTTATTTGAAATGCATATTAAACATATTTTAAAATGTTAGAAAAATACAAATAAAAATTCCCCGTGTATACCTTGACATATTACATGCTTACAAAGTTGTTTCAGCAAAAACCGATATGTTTCGTGCCTTGTGCAAAAAAGACAAATCTTTGGTGCTAAAATAGTCTATTTTTTGAGGCATTATTTGTCTTTTTTACAGAGGGTAGAAAAATTGTTGGTTTTATGTGAAACTTTACGTGCACACATAGAACATGTCCCTCTATATGCTAAATTTTTTTACTAAATTTTTTATGTTTTGGAAATATGTTTTATATATACCAGGTGCATATGCACCCGGGATCAGATTTGGTTTTCCGTGTAAAGATGATCCTTTTTAGCCAATCAATAGTAGTAATGAAGAAATATTTTACTTGACTAGTCACTGCCTAGTGGCACGTAGCTAGGCAACCAATGCGGTTATTTTTGCGCGACCGCGTAGCATCTTCAGAGACGTAAACATGCCGCATATTTGAGTAGGCGTTTGCGTCGTTACGGACGGTTCGAATACTATATGTCGCCCCGCGAAGGTAATTAGTTGCTTAGCCTCTGTTTGTGTCATCCGGTTGAAGATGCCCTGAGGCACCTGATCCCCAGGCCACCCTCCTCTTTGGACCGGCACGCCTTCGTTCAGTTTGGGTGGGCGGTGCCCTGTTTTGTCCCCAACACCGCGAAACATGCTACTGGTTCTTGTCGGTTCCTAAAATTGATAGAAATACATGGTCAATAAGTATTTTTCATTGAGCAAGAATCTGGCGCGCGGGCAAGGAAAATCACTAATATCAGATATATCGTCTGAACCACTCCATGTGAAAGAAGCTAATGCACCAGCTGGAGAACACATCCGGAAGTAGCTAATGTAACCTCCGGGAAGAAATTAGATGCATCTCTGCGGCACGCTACATTCTCAAGAGAAACCACTCGCCATGACGGGAGTGACCAATCCAGGCATCATATCGATCCATACGGGCTGGAATGCAGAGTGAATAAAAATCAGTGTGATGCTAGCTCTCCTTGGCAGCTAAGTAACCGTAGAACTCCATGGTTATTCTACCACGCATGCATAGCACTCACGGCGCCTTGCCTATATAAACAGGCTTGCACGTCCGCCTAAACAATATCACCAGTTCATCACCACCCCTGCAAATTAAGCCAAGAAACAAGAGCACATGGCTACCATGGCCGAGCGCCTCGCCCTCACCTTCCTGCTTGCGGCCGCCGCCGCTCTGGCGGCATCGGCGGTGGACACCAAGCTGACCCTGCAGAACCTCTGCCCGTTCCCCGTGCACCCGCTGGTCACCCCCAACGGGAACTTCTCCATCTCCGACAACACCGTCAAGCTCGACAGCGACGGGGGGCTGGCCTCCTTCCCCTTCCCGGACACCTTCTGGGCCGGCAGCGTGGTGGCGCGAACCTTCTGCAGGACGCCGACCAGCTGCGACACGGGCTCGTCGCCGCCGAGGACGGTGGTGCAGCTGGCCGTGCACTCCGCCGAGGACCTGGCCACGTACAGCGTGAGCCTCGAGGACGGCTTCAACCTGGCGACGGTGGTCACCCCGCTGTTCAGCGGCGGCGGGCAGTGCCCCGCGCTGGGCTGCCCGCTCAACCTCACCGACGGGTGCCCCGTGGATCAGGTCAAAATCGACGACTGCCGCATCATGGTGGCGTGCAAGGGGGACCCCGGATACTTCAAGCGGCGGTGCCCGCTGACGCGGGTGAACAGTACCGACCGTGAGCCACTGCCACAGAGCTGCATCGCGCCCCGCGAGCTCAAGGTCGTCTTCTGCGAGACGGAGCTCGTCCATCTGACCATGGTCGGTGCCGCCTCCGCCCAGACGGAGCTCGCCCATCTGACCATGGTCGTCGGTGCCGCCTCCGCCCAGACGGAGCACCTGTAATTTCATGATAAATAATAAGCAGCTGGTCAGCATTCAACTTACTGTAAGAGAAACAGATTGATGCGCCAATCGGTCTATCATACTGTAAATCTTCCTATTACATTATAACTGGCCTGTCGATATAGAGCCCACGCACAAATACGAAATGATGATAGTGAAGACCCATTATCATCAGCCATGCAACGTCAACACTTGTCAAAAAGTTTCCGACCATTCGTAAGCGCCTCTTTTCTGAAACTGTATGTCGTTACTGGTGTGCAGCTTGTTCACGAGTGAAGAGAAGCAATGGGACTGGGATCGATGTTCGTAATGTTGATAGATGTACGTGCTTGTTGTTCATTAGATTTTGGTTGGCGTGTATGGATGCCTGAAAGGCTGAACATGCTATAATGATGAATATTTCCAGTGAGCACCCACAATGATGAATAGATTGGAAGATGACAGAATGCTTTTGGAAGATGACACAGTTATTTGCAGCGATGAGTATTGTAGCTAAGTTACCTCCCGGTGCTCTTGCGTCATCCCTTTTCCAATTCATTTTGTATGGCATTTATCATCATCCAGCCCGAGCAACAAAGAAAAGTGTATAGCTGCCTGCTAAGAGAAGAAAAAGGGCCTGGCCTCTAGTGCTCAAGTTCCTCCGATCTTCTACTAGCGATCTTCCACAATCCTCTGTTCATGCAACACTGGAATTTAGCTTCAAGACAAGTCGGCCTATAGACCACTCTTTTTGCCTCTGCTGTCACCTGAAAAGCTCCACGCCGCGTTTGAGTCCAGTCGAACTTGAAACTTGTCAAGTTCTAAAGCAGTAACTGCGGCCGCTTTCATTCACGGGTAGCACGAAGGTGATAGGAGATAGAGTCGGTATAGGACATATGGAAGGAGGGACGAGGGGCTGGGCGCGCACGACGGCGTGTTGGCACCGTGGTCGCGCGTGAGAAGGAGGAAGCGGTGGCGCAGGGAGGGCGGCTAGGGTTTGGGGACTCCGACTCCTGGGGGAGTCGGCAACAAATATGGTTATTGCTTATCTCAATACGTAGCATTACAAGTGTTTATATAATAGTCCAGCTAATAAAACCCTAGATAAGTTGGGCCAAGCCCTTAAGTCGAACCGTTGCTAGGCCTCTCCTGGCTGTAGGCCAGCCCGGTCATAACATCTCTCCTCACCTGCGCAAACACCTCGTCCTCGAGCTAGAATTCTAGAAACTGCTGTCGGAACTCATTGAGCTACTCCCAGGTGACGTGAAGGCCGTCCCACTGGACCAGCAGGTGCCAAACGCCTTGGCGTTGTTGTGCCTTCAACACCTTGGCGGGATGTTAAGTTAAGTTAAGTTGAGTGTCAAAACTACAGATGTTAAGTTAAGTTCTTACAAATTTGAAAAAGGGGAGAAGCTGATATATGCAATACACTCTCCTAACGATCTTTGACTAGCCACCATTTTTCATGATAGTATCATGTGAAGCTTAATTTCCTTTTTGTGTTTCTGGAGATGTACGAATTATGAACAATGTGTGAGGATGATAAATGATATCATCTATTTTACCGATTTAGTCGGGCTGAAAAAGTTTCGTGTAAAAAGTTAATATAAACAACCACCAAATATTATTTTTTATTTGGTAGTTTGTACTGCTCTAAAAGTGCGAAATTATGTGGTCCCTCAAAATGTAAACATCATTATTGTGTCAAAAGAGATGTCTATGAGTACCTGAACTGGGCGGTGCTTCGGGTAATTCGAGGAAGTGGATGGGAGAGGATGAGTAGGAAAAAGGGGCCGAGCCGTGGGCTGGTGAGTAGGAATATATGCTAAGAAAAGTGTGAAATTATGGAGTCTCCCCAAATATAAACATAATTATGGTGGTAAAAGAGTATATAATGGCAAATGACCGTGGAATTCATGCTTCTGATATTCGTATAGATGACATTTCCAACAGTAAAACCATGTCAAATCAAATAAATTATATTTATATGTACGAAAAACATGCAAATTCCTTCGAATAAGTGAAATGCGCAAGGGGTGAGGTAGAATGCGCAAGGTGTGAGGTCAGCGTCAGCCATGGTACTTGACGGAGGTGTATGTCTGGACCATGCTGGAGACAAAGGTGACGACGGCGACGAACTCGACAACGACGGCCCACGGCAGCGTGAAGTAGTTGCGCTGCACGTCGGCCCACATGACATAGAGCGGGTGCCGGCTCCGCTCCCGCAGCTTCTCGAGCAGCCGCCCCAGGTAGCTCTTCTCGAGCAGCAGGTCGCCGCCGGCCGCCTCGCTGGCGGCGCCCATCTTCCTGAAGAACCTGGCGACCTCCTCCTTGCTCTCGTTGCCCGCGCCGCCGTGCTGCTGCACCACCTCCGCCGCCGACAGCACCCCGGCGTCCTCCGCCGACTGCAACATCTTCGCCATGAACGACGCGTACGCCGACACGACCGTCGGGGCTACCGTAGTTGTCGTCGTCGCAGAGGCAGAGGACGAGGATGAGGACGACTGCTCGAACGCCATGAGGTTCAGCAGCAGCGGCGCCGTGCGGAACTCGAGACGGAGCTGGGGAAGATGCAGCCGGTCCTCGTGCTGCGTCAGCTTCACGGCGAACGGCACGGGGCCAAGCACCGACGCGATGCCAACCACCGGCTTGCTCCCGGACCCGCCGCGTGCCTTCTTGAATTGCACGCCCATCCGCTTCAGGTCGCTCGCCGACGGCACATCCTCCTTCCCGTAGCTCGCGCTCCACTTCTTGTCCTCGGGTAGGATCGGGTACAGCAGTGGCACGAACAGAAGCAGCGGGATGCGGCGCAGCAGTCGCGCTGCCTCCTGCGCCATCTCCATCACCGCGCCGTCCTGGATGGCGCGCGGCGGCGGCTCCCACCGCGTCCGCGCCGCGGTGACCATCTCGTAGAGCAGGTGCAGGATGTGGGAGACGCCGTCTGCCGCGGGGAGCGCGTCGTCACTCATGTCACGGCCCTTCTCGCCGGCGAGGTAGAACAGCACGAGCTTCACGAGGAGCACCGGCGGGGGGTAACCGGTGGCCTCGAACTCCGGCAGCCTGCTGGCGGTGATGAGGTCGATGAGGACGAAGAACGGGATCTGGTTCTCGGCGAGGACGAGGTCCACGGAGAGCTGCGCGGGGCCGAAGGGCGTCGCATGCAGGGACGGCTCATCGCGCCCGGTGGCGACGTTGATGAGGTGCTCGATGATGAAGCAGCCGTCGAGCACCATCATCTGGATGAAGTCGTCGGCGGCGATGTCGGCGAGCTCCTCGCTGACGTACATTGCCCGGGCCTCCTGCTCGCGGGCGGCCACGATGCGGACGTAGTCCTGGATGACGGTGAGGTGGTGCGCCGGGTCCGGGTGACCGCGAGAGATGAGGCCGTTGAGGTACGCCACCTTGAGCCGCTCGGCGGGGCGGAGGCGCCGGTCCTCGCGGTTGTGCAGCGGGCCGATGGCGACGAACCCCGGCGTGTAATCGTTGGCGTTGTTGTCGCGGAGGTGGACGGGGACGCGGGACAGCCGGTGGCTGCTCGCCGTGGCCCGGTGCTGCTCATCCGCCGCCGCGCCCTCCTGCTTGCGCATCAGGCTGCGCGCCAGCAGCTCCACGTGCACCGTGATGTCGCCCCCGCCGCCACCAAGACCGCCACCGGCCATGCCTCGGTTCCTAGGCATGCGTGGTCGTGGACCGTAATCCATAATGGTGGTCGACGGAGGTGGTCGAGGGAACAGTGTGCACGATCACGATCACCGTGAAATGCATATGCACGTCTACATATATAGTGGCAAAATGGAATCTAAACCCATAACGCTTGCTAGCTGAGATGATGAAATGGACACGCAAGAATATATCTGACAACACCGGGAGCCACTTCTGATGTATGCTTATACAATCATACTCCATACGTAGCTTCCGGCAGAGATAAAGATGAGCTGGAGAAAAGCGAACAGAACATCAGTGCTAATTCTTTGCTTTACTTGTGCAGACACGTCATAAGAGATTCATACATTGTCTTTTCTGCAGTGCCAACTTTGTCGTGCACTAATCAGGTTACATACGTCTGTGAAAGAAGTGTATGATATATGTACCATTGGCAAGAGGCAGATCATACTTGGGGACACAGACCATCAGGGCCGCTGCTGCTGCCAACCTCTCTGCGCCGCCTAGCGCTCGTGCATATGTCCAGGCAGGGTTCCTTCAGGGCCTTGTCGGTGTCGAGAGGCGGGGGAGGCACTCCAAAGTTGAACTGAAACAAGCAACACCGTGTCTTCAAATTCTGTTTTAACATAACAAGTTGTGCATTCCTGAATTTCTATTACCTGGCAGCTATAGTCTTCAAATTTTGGCTCCATATACAAATCAACGCCCATGTGATCCTTGAAGAAGGTCTGGAAGACAGAAATCACCTTTTAGAAAGAGCCGCTAAGCCTAAATGAAATTCTCTTTTAAGAGAGGAAGTACTTTTTCTTCAAGGAGCATTTCATGCTGGTTCAGGTATAGCTTTAGGTGACGCAAAGGTTTTCAAGATCTATTCATTACGATGCAACATCGACACTGCTCCGAAGTTGCACGTGTTTTAGCAAAGTTAGGCTGCGAGAATAACTCGTGGTTTGGAGTAGCTCCTGCCGCTGTTGAGAACCATCTTGTACTAGACTCTGTTTCTGTCTATATATCGCAGCTCTAATTCTCAAAAAAAAAAAAAAAAAAAAACATCGACAGTGCTCATGGAGGTCTTGGTAGGCAGATAATACAATTCCAGATTACTAAATTGATTTCACGGTCCCTTTTGGAAGACATAAAAGAATTGCTTAAAAAATTACTAGCCAAAAGTACAAATCTGGACATATAAGTCATGAACACACCTGGGTTGGCAGTTTGCACGTGTTGATACAAATACCAAGGCATTTGCTCTCTTCCAAATATTTGCACTTCTCGACGAACACCTAATGATTTCCATAAGGAATCGGTAATCCAAAACTCTTAATGAACAAGACGGAAATACAAGACCGAAAAGATCAATACCCCACTTGACAACGATTTCCCATCAGGCAATGTCACAGAATTCACTGAACATTTTCCCATCAGCCATTGGCATGAAAGTGCTGTTGCTCTAGCTTCACGAGCCACATGAATCACAAGAAAGATAAGAGAAGACCACAGGTCACGTTAAATCACAGTAAGTTCATTCTGCATTTGATCCCTGCAGGGAATTTAGTCTTGAAAGTACTACTGGGATTGCCTAAAATTTCTGAGTTGCAGTAAACTCACCAACCATCATGGAAGCAAGTTGGCCATTAGCAATTGGTGCTAAAAGAGCTTTGAAAAGGTCTAGCAAGAGAGGTGGGAACAGTGCCTGGAGTACTCGGACCTAAAATATTCAAGTATAGAAGATACAGAAATGAATAACTGACATTAGCTTTTGAGGTAAATATGGCAGAAGAGGGAGTAGAGATGAACAAGGGAAGTTTCCATACAGCTGATTGCTCAGTCTCTAAAGCGCTCTTTCCCTTGACCATGAGGCGATTCGCAACTTCGATCAGCCCAGCGTATCCAGGCTTCTGAGAATCCCATCCAACCTCCTACAGCTTTGTGTACAGAGAATAAGAGAAATTAACAGATGTAACAAGCACAACAGCCCCAATCTTAACAGATGTAACAAGCACAACAGAGAAATTAACAGATGTAACAACCTCCTACAGCTTCATGGTTCTCTTCTGAGAAACTGAAAATATTGCATGACAGACTAGCTACTCTATCCACCATTTATCGATATGGAGTTGCTAAATCTGTATCATATCGTTATTTCTGCAGTCAACCCCATCAATCGAGAATCATTTCATACCAGCCCCAAGTATAGTACAGAGAAGAAGGGGCGCGGGTGGATCGATGAGCTCACCTCCACCATCTTGGCCCGGAAGAAGGCGAGGAGAAAGTCGTCGGCGAATGATGGACGGTACTCGCCGCCCTTCGCCGATGGCAGCGGCGCTTCCACCTGAAACAGAAACACGGATCAATCAAGAAACGGTGGTATCCCGGTCAGGGGACGGACACAAGAACACCTAATTACGTACCGGCGACGAGGAGCAGTGGAGCCGGAAGGTAGGCCGGTGACTGGGTCGCTGGGTTTGGGAGGGCGAGGAGGAGGAGGCGCGAGGGGGGCGGGATGGAAGGACGGGGAGGAGGTGGCGGTGGAGACGGCTCGGAGTCGGAGTCGCCATGGGCGTGGACGACAAGCGCCGGCGAGCTCGCTTTGGCTACGGCAAAGCTGTAGGAATCAACCAGTCAGTGGTGGTGGATAGCCGGCGGAACCCGACACGTCGGCGACCTCCGCTGGTTCCCTTTTTATTGTTTTTGTTTTATTATTCTCCGGGCGGCGCCCTTTACCTTTGCATCAATGCACAATCCACTAAAAAAAAAACTCATCTAGAAAGAAAAAAGAGACTACCACCAATCTATACCTAATAATAAAGGGAAAAGCGTTTCCGTGGTTTGGTCCGCCGTAAGGCGCTTTCGTCCGTTTGGTTATGCACCTTCGTCCGTTCGTAGTTGGTTTGTTTATTATTTGACTCGGTCGATCAAATCTAGATCGTCCGCGCATGGTGTTCAACAGAAAAAAAGACTATTGGAACGACCCACAAAAGAATTTGGATCGGAGACCACATTGTCTGCTAACGACTAGGGCCACAGAGTCGAGATGAGTACGTAAATTAGCCTCGATTGCTAATATTTCACCGCAGCTGAGTCCGCCGGGAACACGATTCCAGAACCAGAAGTAAGCGGAGTCCGGCTTCAACCCGTTCGATCATGTCCTCAAATAAAAACTGTGGATCTGATTGCTTCGCCACCTCCCAAACCGCACGCTAGAACGATCAAGAAGCTGGCCGGAGGCTTGTCATGGTGAGTGCTAGGGCGCCACCAGCCGTCGCGTCGTCGGCATACAGCGATTGCTGTCAGTAGCACGGCCAACGTCCTCATGGTCGAGGTCAGCGAGCTGGAGCCGAACGACTACCAGGCGTGGGTCAAGGCGTAATTGGCCAAGCTCTCTGTGTCGGCGACTCCTAAACCGGGACGACATGAGATCAGCAGGTCAATGCGTAGTTGGTTGCGCGCTCTGCGTCGGGGGGACGCCTGAACAGGGACGATATGATCAATGGGAGAGCCAGGTCTGATTTACTGGCAACTAGATGGCCATCAGCTCTAGCTTAGCGTGCAGAACCGTTCCATGCGTATCTGCACCATTGAGGACTATGGCCTGCATCTGCTCGTCCGCACTATTGACTGCTCAAGGAGGCCACGTCACCGGTGGCTTGATCCAATTGCCTCTTCCAGCGGTCCAGCCTCCAATCTGTCGCCATGCTCACAACTGGATATCTCCTCCGGTCTTAGCTCGATGTTTTCGTCCGAAGTAGAGGCTGCACCCCTGCCGGCGAGCATGCCGTTAAACTTGGACAATGCTGAGATCGTACCTCCTGTCAGGCGAGCTCGCCATCACATGAACCGCATGCAGGCCGCAACCCAGAACTATGCCGTGTCCTCAATAGCGCACCCCCGCGCCGCTTCGACGAAAAGTAACAGTCCATAGTGCTATGCGCTGCCTTTGATTGGCGTATCGTAGCCTCTGCTATTCTTCACTGACCAGGTGAATCCCACCTCATGTCGCTTAATTGAATCATAAAACAATTGGTATAATATGTGATCACCATCCGCATCCAATCTGGAACGCTAGCTAATTTCCAACAATCAATCAATCAAGTAAAAAGTATTAAGTAGCCGTAGATGCACGGATGTTGGCCATGTTACATGTTGGGCACAACATGCTAACAAGGAACTCAAAACTCTGGAAAATAGAAAATTACAATTGCAGTTCAATAAAGGAAGCACATGTTCCAGAGGAGAAAAAAAATGCCATTATATGGAAAGAAAATAACTTGGGATTGTTGTGGCATTGTTAGATATTATTCTGTAAATTTGATTGCATCTGTGTCTGCTAAATAAATCTAAAGTGATTCTGCTTTGGAGATAAACTAGCAAAAATACCCGTGCGTTGCACCGGGAAAACGTAATAAGAAAATTGTCGGACTGAAAGATATGCCGACATTGCCGTTTAAGACGTGTACTCTTACATTATTAGTAGCATGTCAATTGCCTCCATATTTATCTCCAAAGCAGAATCACTTTAGATTTATTTAGTAGACACAGATGCAATCAAATTTACAGAATAATATCTAACAATGCCACAACAATCCCAAGTTATTTTCTTTCCATATAATGGCATTTTTTTTCTCCTCTGGAACATGTGCTTCCTTTATTGAACTGCAATTGTAATTTTCTATTTTCCAGAGTTTTGAGTTCCTTGTTAGCATGTTGTGCCCAACATGTAACATGGCCAACATCCGTGCATCTACGGCTACTTAATACTTTTTACTTGATTGATTGATTGTTGGAAATTAGCTAGCGTTCCAGATTGGATGCGGATGGTGATCACATATTATACCAATTGTTTTATGATTCAATTAAGCGACATGAGGTGGGATTCACCTGGTCAGTGAAGAATAGCAGAGGCTACCGATACGCCAATCAAAGGCAGCGCATAGCACTATGGACTGTTACTTTTCGTCGAAGCGGCGCGGGGGTGCGCTATTGAGGACACGGCATAGTTCTGGGTTGCGGCCTGCATGCGGTTCATGTGATGGCGAGCTCGCCCGACAGGAGGTACGATCTCAACATTGTCCAAGTTTAACGGCATGCTCGCCGGCAGGGGTGCAGCCTCTACTTCGGACGAAAACATCGAGCTAAGACCGGAGGAGATATCCAGTTGTGAGCATGGCGACAGATTGGAGGCTGGACCGCTGGAAGAGGCAATTGGATCAAGCCACCGGTGACGTGGCCTCCTTGAGCAGTCAATAGTGCGGACGAGCAGATGCAGGCCATAGTCCTCAATGGTGCAGATACGCATGGAACGGTTCTGCACGCTAAGCTAGAGCTGATGGCCATCTAGTTGCCAGTAAATCAGACCTGGCTCTCCCATTGATCATATCGTCCCTGTTCAGGCGTCCCCCCGACGCAGAGCGCGCAACCAACTACGCATTGACCTGCTGATCTCATGTCGTCCCGGTTTAGGAGTCGCCGACACAGAGAGCTTGGCCAATTACGCCTTGACCCACGCCTGGTAGTCGTTCGGCTCCAGCTCGCTGACCTCGACCATGAGGACGTTGGCCGTGCTACTGACAGCAATCGCTGTACGCCGACGACGCGACGGCTGGTGGCGCCCTAGCACTCACCATGACAAGCCTCCGGCCAGCTTCTTGATCGTTCTAGCGTGCGGTTTGGGAGGTGGCGAAGCAATCAGATCCACAGTTTTTATTTGAGGACATGATCGAACGGGTTGAAGCCGGACTCCGCTTACTTCTGGTTCTGGAATCGTGTTCCCGGCGGACTCAGCTGCGGTGAAATATTAGCAATCGAGGCTAATTTACGTACTTATCTGGACTCTGTGGCCCTAGTCGTTAGCAGACAATGTGGTCTCCGATCCAAATTCTTTTGTGGGTCGTTCCAATAGTCTTTTTTTCTGTTGAACACCACGCGCGGACGATCTAGATTTGATCGACCGAGTCAAATAATAAACAAACCAACTACGAACGGACGAAGGTGCATAACCAAACGGACGAAAGCGCCTTACGGCGGACCAAACCACGGAAACGCTTTTCCCTTTATTATTAGGTATAGATATGGAGGCAATTGACATGCTACTAATAATGTAAGAGTACACGTCTTAAACGGCAATGTCGGCATATCTTTCAGTCCGACAATTTTCTTATTACGTTTTCCCGGTGCAACACACGGGTATTTTTGCTAGTCTCCAAAAAACACACACAATTATAAATTCCTCACAGTAAAATATAAAAGAGCCAACATATCACAAAGAAGAGTTTACGAATCGTTAATCTGCATTCCATGTACACGACACATTACCGGAAGATAACTTGCCGATGCCGGCAAAACAACCAGACTCAGTTTTTGGAGGCACCAGTGAAGATGCTCTTATATGTGCACAAGTTTGTGGCGCGTCTTAATTTCGAGAGAGCAAGTCTTAATAGCAGATGACTGAAAAAATTCTGAGCAAAGACTCAACAGCATTCTTCGTGAATATAAGGACAATTAACATGTCTTGACAAATTCTATTTTTCACATGTCTTAACAAACTCTTGGTCATACTAGTAAGCACCAGCTGAAGCAGGGGAACCATTGCAGAATTCTATTCTTGCAGTGGAAAATCATCCAACGATCGTTGTGAAAAAATAGAAATATAATATGGAAAAAAAAAAGTTGATTCTCCGCTAAAAAAGGATTGTCCTATTAATTGAACAAGTCAAATGCATCACACGAAAATCAAGAACATCAGTGACACTATGTTACAAGCTAATTCTGCGATTGCCCCCCTAGAGGGAATTGTTGATCTTGAAAGAATCACTCAGCCATAATTTTGTAAGAATAGACATGCATAAATAACTGATAACTTAGAAATTATGTATATGTAGCAGAAGAGGGATCGCAGAAGAACAAGAATAGTGCCCTAAAGATGATTGCTCAGTCTCCAAATCTCTCTCCCCTTGACAATGAGGCGCTCGCAACTTCGATCATGTTAAGATCAGCACTTCAGCCAGCAAGTTCAGTTAACAATTCATTAAACAGCTGTCGGATTCTTCAGCTTACTGTTTAAAGGCTCATGCGGTATCTTTCAATCTAGAGCGTCCAATAAGCCTAGGTTTCTTTACCGGAAGAACAAACGGAAATTCTTTTGCTAGGTCATCTTTGTAGATCTCAGTATCTCACCTTATTCAAGATTTTACTCCAACCCAAATATTCTACCAAAATTAGCCCCGTTTGCATGTGATTCTGATTCCTCTTGATACGATCATCTCTATCCTAACAGATCATCCCACCGTAGCAGGCTTTTCAGCAGTTCCATCCAACCTCCTACAGCTTTATGTACAGAATGGAAGAAATTAATTGATGGTATGGAAAAACACAACTGATACTAAGACTACCTAGTTTATTCACCATTGGTTTCAGTGTAAAGAAACTAGCAAGCTATGGCGCGGCGGCACGCCGCGCCCGTAAGGTGATCAATGGTTGGAAGGAGTGTGTCACATTATTGTCATGTAACAATGTGCTAGTTTGCATTGGGTGTCGACTCTAGCTTGTTTTAGGAAAAGCAACACAGAGTCATGTCAGCTTAGAAACCTATAGTTAGAAGTTGGGTTGGATATAACACAAATCTGGCAAGGCAAATCAAAAAGCGATAAATCCCTTAGCTGTATAACCTGTAGAAAAACGGATAATTAACCAATTACCTATATCGCACATTCAGCTGCAAGTGATCAAGCGACATGAACTCACTCATAGTATGATGCTACCACACTTTCGGGCTTTCGGCAATGGATGATCAAACAACATAAACTCATTACATAGTTCAACATTTGTACATACAATGTTGAGTACATACTATATGTGAGCTTTACTGATGAGTATATATACACTATATCTGAGCTTGATCTAGCTGCAAAGATAAACCATAGACCAGCTATCTTTGTCACAAAAAGATCTAGTATTAGCCACAAATACATAGTAGAAGGATCACCTAGATCACTCAATTTTATATGTACAAAATTATACACAGCAAAATGATGACCTAGCCACATATATAGAGATTCTACTGTTGCAGGATCTGATTCCTCCCTGTCAACTTCACATTCAAGAGGATCCGGCTCCTCTGTCTCTGCCAAGGGTGACTCCATGGCAACAACTGCCCATTCATGTCAGCCGCCTCCTCCTCTTTATCATCATGTCTATTGAATATATTCATTCTATGATCCAACTTAGTTTCTATATCATAAACATGCAACTGAACACACACTTAGGAGTAGGATTACCGTATGGAGGAGATGACCAATCTCGCGAGAAACCACACCACAAATTTAAAGGAAATATCAGGCATTCCAAATACTAACTCTTGGCATGTATCACCTTATATCGAAAATGGAAAAAACGCCAGTTCATATACAATATTCAGGGGTCATCAGTTGGCATGTATCACCTAATGTCCAAGCTCGATAGATATACTGTCTGCCACATATCGCCATTATCAGTCAAATACTATTTGGCCTTTTGTAACCCCACACAACAACAAAACAACTATAAAAAGATGTCCAGATGAAACGAAGAAGCCCGAGAAAGATCAGTAATCCTAAAACCAAGGTCACGAATGAACAAATGATAAACAAAGGGAATTGACAATCAGGAAACCGTCCTGCAAACATACCAAAACAATGACAATTCGATGAAGAACAGAGAAATCACTACGCATAGAGAAATAAGAGATGGGGAGCAGACCTTTTTTAACAAAAGCACAATATTTTTGAATGAGCTCCCGCTTGCAACTGTACACAACAACTCTTGCAACATGCAAGAAAGGAGTGCTCACAAGTGCATAAATGAAGGGAAAACAACAAAAGCAGAACGAAAGATATATTGTGTATTAATCCACAATTATCCATCATTGTATGTGATATACTTTGACGATCCAATTTTCTTTGAAGTTTACTGTATGAAATAAACTTTTTGTTGGAATTCCAGGGAGAACAAAATAAAGTCGGGTACTGGCAGAAGTGATGAAGAAAAAATAGCAAGAACTGGAATTTTGATCTACCAAAGACATGTACTTATGAAAGAGATAGAGCAAAAAAGCAACAAGTTGTCATCATTTTAAATAATCTAAAAGACAATACAGTTCCCAAATAAACCTGCAGCTTGAATTAAGAACCGGTTAGAAAACGAATAACTCTCTAATCATGTGTAGATGTACATATTTTTGTATTTTTTAGCACTTCACCGTACGGGAAGTCCCTACAGTGTAAATCTATCTTTCTCTATTATATGGACATCGCTTCATAATTTCAAGTGACAATTGATCACCTTGTAGCATTAAGGCCCTAACTAAAGTACCAAGGAAGATTTAAACATATAGTGCTTCATTGCAAATCACAATGAAGAAAATAAGGTTCCCCCACATGCATTTTTTCTTAATGAAATAAAAGCACCACTCTATGAAGTAGAAATATTCTCCATGTTGGTAAAGTAAATAAATGTCACGTGCTCAAACAATCGGCCCTTGGTAAATATCATTCGAGGGCTTAGGAAAAATATATACCAGGCTCCTTCGATATTGCAAGGAAAGGAAATAAAACATACCTAATAATTAATCCTAAATCAATCATATGTAGTATTCACCTCCTCTTTTCTCGGCAGTCAACGATTTCTAATTATTTTGTCATCAACAATTTGTGGATACCTCAGAGAACCGAGTAGCACGGAGCAACAACAGTTCGCCTTGCCTCTTGATGATGATATTTTTCCTGAGAGACTCTCGTCGATGATATTGATCCAATAGCTCAGAAGATACTAATGAGGTTATTCGAACTACAACACGGAGCAGCAACACTCGCCTTGTCTCGCATATAGTTGATGATATATTTTCTGAGACTTGTCGATTATATTGATCCAATAGACCAGAAGGTAATATTGAGGTTATTCCAAATACCGTCTTTCCCATCTCAAAGCTTAGCTTAGTAAACTTCGACATCTGGAATACCAAAAGAAGTGATGCAGGGCAACATATATAACAATAGTAGATATTTCTAACGTATAGGATTTTCGAGATAGAAGGAGGCAATGAGACGTACCAACAATTCTATCTCAACTGTAGAATCGCACAGATCGATGAAGGTGCTGCTCAACTGGTTGGAGAATCCTCTCTATGTTGCCCCGAGGAAAGAGGACCACGCACAATATGGTGCACCATGCATTGGAAGATAGTCACAAATTATGGACCGGATCAAACATTTGGCAAATCAAGAAAGCATGATCCAGTTATCTGAGATGTTTCAATGGAGTATATCACTGTCATGTGGAAGCTAAAATTCTGAATATTATTTAGCAAATAGAGGAAACAGCTTTGGCACTGCCCAGTACCGAGCAATGCAGCGGCAGGGGTTGCTGCGTGAACCCCCACTCTGGGATCCTGTAGTCATGCAAGTCAAAATAACATTTATAGATAACAGTTTACCATTTTTGTTCAGGTACGTTACTACATACACTTGATGGAATATGAAGTTACTCATGTGTTAATTTTACTGTATACTTGACGCTGCCTACTTTTGACAAAAAATCCAACAAGTGCTAAAAGAAATGGCAGTGAGGTAATGCTGGCAATAACAAAGGCAATTATTTATTGTGTGTGCCTCCTTAGATTTGCTTGTCAATCCTGCCTACGACCTCATAATGATTAGTCTGATGATGTAAAATGTCTTAACATTTATCTGGAGGAGTATAACTATTCATGGATGAGTACCACCAAGAAATTATACTCTCCTGTAGAAAAAGTCAAAGCAGTTTCAGATACCCTGCTTCAACAGCTGCAAATTAAAGCCGTTGCAATATAAAGTTAACTGCTTTCTTGCCAAAACCTCCTAAAGTTTGACTGTGCCTGACATTTGTACTATTTTTCTTATGGGCAAGGATAGAGGCCCCTTCTTGGCCCGATGCTGCTACCATTATCTGGTGAGAGTCTGAGAGATGTGGCTGTCTGGCTCACCGACTTCTTTTTTTGAACGGGCTCAGGGACTAAATTATCTGCTCTGGTACACTTCAAGTGACCCAGCTATTATCACTGAAAGTACAATACTATGATTTACATCGCTTGAACGCTCCTGTGCAGAACTGCAAACCCAACCATGAGTCACTTAAGCACAATCACTACGGTCGAGTATAATTACCTGAAGGCTGAAGCGACGGTGCTTATCTGGTTCTGCAATGTGCATCTCGGAACCACGTCCGGATCGATGTTCCTTGCATGAGACAATTTGCAGCCACCAAACTCGTCAAACAGAACAAAACTCAGTCTTTCAAAAGAAGCAATAGGAGTGCAGGCATGGCCTAGTACCCCTATTCCGCGCCCTCTCCTCCTCGTGCGCTGCACGAAGGGAGACACCGCAGTTGTAGACTTGCAGCAGTGGCACCACCCTCTCCCCCTTCCAGTCGTACACGTTGAATGCCGGCGAGGTCCCTCACTCGAACTTGACGCACGGCCCATACAGTCACACCAGCTGCTGCTTGCGGCCGTGCTCCAGGTGCGGGTGCCGCAGCCTCTGCATCGCCAGTTCGCCACCAGCAGCCAGCTATGCACCGTAGCCACTTGCCGATCGCAATCGGGCCCAGAGCGTCCGCGTGGTCCAGCCCCTGCACTCTACCTCCAGAATGATCTCCTCTTCATCTTCAGATGCCGTGCTGTCCACCTCGCAAATCTCTGGCATGTCGCCGTTCTCAGCCGCGTCGGTCGTGCGACCGGTGACGGATGCGTTGAGCGGGCCGAAGAAGATGTGGTGGTGTCGACGTCGACCGCCGTTTGCGGCAGCGACTCTACGAACTTGGGGGAGGTGAGCGGGCTGTCGAAGTCGGTGCAGTATTTGTCGCAGAGCGACCACCGTCGAGCCGAGACGATGTCCACGATGACGATGCTGCGCGCGACGGCGGAGCGCTCCAGCAAGCCGATGCTAGCTTTCTTCACGAAGAGGCCCGCGAATACCGAGGAGTTCTCGCCGAACACGTTGAAGAAGTTGCAAACGATGAAGTTCGGGCGGAGAAGGGAGAGGCCGAGGGTGTCGAGGTCCCTTGGCGTCGAGCGCGCACGTGCCCGCCTAGTCATCAAGCGTGGCCTCGCGCGCCTGGAGGCGGCGCATCGCGGGCGTGGGACGGGAGGGAGGGGAAGATCGTCGCCAGGAGGTCGCCCCCGAGCTCGGAGAGCGCGGTGACGGCGTGCGGCGGGTCGTCCGGGCGGGCTGTGGCCGGCAGCGAGGCATGAGTAGCGATGGTGGATGCGGGCGAGGCCGGCGGTGAGGTCGACGACACCGACGTCGGTCATGGGCATGGAGGAATACGGTGAAGGTGGAGACCGATCTGGTAATACTCGGTGAGGAGATAAGGTAGAGAGAAGAACGAAAAATGAGAAATTTCAGGAGAGAATACGTGGCTGTCAAACTTTCTCCAACCGCTTAACAACTATAATTACGTGGCTAGGCCGTCGCGGTTCGTGTGGCGAACCGCGACCAAAGGCCTGGGCCCAGGGCGCACGGTGGCCAGCTGGTGCACGTGGGGGGCTTTAGTCGCGGTTGGCCAGCCCAACCGCGACTAAAGGTGCCCGAAGGCCTTTAGTCGCGGTTGGCCAGGCCAACCGGGACTAAAGCCCCTCCCCTATATATACCCATCCAGCAGCCAACACTTAGCCATTTGGAGCCATTCTCTTCACAAACTTCACAAGTGAGTGTTAGGTTTGCTTTTGGTTCCTCTTATGCACATAAGGTGTTTGATGAAATGCCCCAAGAGCATGAAACAAACATGATATGAAGTGTTGGAGTCACACTTGAGCTTTCTCATTTATTTTTTCCTCCTCGATCGCGGTTAGCAACTTGAACCTTTGATGTGTCATTGATAAAATATGCATGTGTGTGTAGTTCATTGTTTAATTTATATTGTTTGTAGCTAGTTAGTTTAACAAATGCATGATGGTTAATTATATATTTTATATTATAATAATGCAGATGAATCGGCAATGGATGTACGGTAACCGACTCTCCGGCGAGTTCGGTACGGGTTTGAAAGATTTCCTCGTAGTGGCTAATGCGAACAAGCGGGGGGGTTTTGTTATCTGTCCATGTGTTAAGTGTAAGAATCGGAAGGGTTACTCTTCCTCAAGAGATGTTCACATGCACCTGCTTCGGCACGGTTTCATGCCAAGCTATAATTGTTGGACCAAGCATGGAGAAAGAGGGGTTATAATGGAAGAAGATGAAGAAGGGGATGATTTCAATGATGAAAGCTATCTTTCTCATTTCGGTGATACTTTCATGGAGGATGCTCGAAGGTGAAGGGGAAGGTGAAGAAGAGGCACGTGATGATCCCGTTGATGATCTTGGTCGGACCATTGCTGATGCACGGAGACGCTGCGAAACTGAAAAAGAGAGGGAGAATTTGGATCGCATGTTAGAGGATCACGGGAAGGCGCCGTACCCGGATGCGATGATGGTCCGAAAAAGCTGGGCTGCACACTGGATTTGCTGAGATGGAAGGCACGGGCAGGTGTAGCTGACTCGGCATTTGAAAACTTGCTGAAAATGTTGAAGAATATGTTTCCAAAGAATAACGAGTTGCCCGCCACTACGTACGAAGCAAAGAAGGTTGTACTGCCCTCTAGGTTTAGAGGTTACGAAGATACATGCATGCATCAACGGTCGCATCCTCTACCGCGGTGAATACGAGAATTTGAATGAATGCCCGGTATGCACCGCATTGCGTTATAAGATCGAGGCGATGACCCTGGTGACGATGTTGAGGGCCGAAACCCGGGAAGAGGGTTCCCGCCAAGGTGATGTGGTATGCTCCTATAATACCACGGTTGAAACGTACTGTTCGGGAACAAAGAGCATGCCAAGTTGTTGCGATGGCACAAAGAGGACCGTAAGTCGGACGGGGAGTTGAGACACCCCGCGGATGGAACGCAATGGAGAAAGATCGACGGAGAGTTCAAAGATTTTGCAGGCTGACGCAAGGAACATAAGATTTGGTCTAAGTACGGATGGCATGAATCCTTTTGGCGAGCGAGCTCCAGCCATAGCACCTGGCCCGTGACTCTATGCATCTACAACCTTCCTCCTTGGTTGTGCATGAAGCGGAAGTTCATTATGATGCCGGTGCTCATCCAAGGTCCGAAGCAACCCGGCAACGACATCGATGTGTACCTAAGGCCATTAGTTGATGAACTTTTACAGGCTGTGGGGCAGACCTGGTGTCCGTGTGTGGGATGAGCACAAAGAAGAGGAATTTGACCTACGAGCGTTGCTTTTCGTAACCATCAACGATTGGCCTGCTCTTAGTAACCTTTCGGGACTGTCAAATAAGGGATACAATGCATGCACGCACTTGCTTACATGAGGCTCGAAAGTGTACATTTGCCAAATTGTAAGAAGAACGTGTACCTTGGGCATCGTCGATTTCTTCCGAAAGGTCATCCGAGTAAGAAAGAAAGGCAAGCATTACAACGGCAAGGCAGATCACCGGCCGAAGCCTCGCGGAACACACTCGGTGCCGAGGTATTTGATATGGTCAAGGGTTTGAAAGTCATCTTTGGAAAGGGTCCTGGCGGACAATCGGTTCCGAAGGGAGCTGACGGGCACGTAGCCATGTGGAAGAAGAAATCTATATTACGGGAGCTAGAATATTGGAAAGTCCTAGAAGTCCGCTCCGCAATCGACGTGATGCACGTTACGAAGAATATTTGCGTGAACATCCTAAGCTTCTTGGGCGTGTATGGGAAGTCAAATGATACAAAGGAAGCACGGCGAGGACCGGCAAAGTTTGAAAGACCACGATGACCGGCATCCGGAACGGTTTCAAGGTCGTGCCGGCTACGCTCCGACCAAAGAAGAGAAGGTCATCTTTTTTGAATGCTCGAGCGAGTATGAAGGTCCCGTCGGGATTCTCGTCCAATATAAAGGGAATAATAAACATGGCGGAGAAAAAGTTCCAAAACTCGAAGTCTCACGACTGCCACGTGATTATGACGCAATTGCTTCCGATTGCTTTGAGGGGCTCCTGCCGGAAAATGTTCGAGTAGCCATTGTGAAGCTATGTGCATTCCTCAATGCAATCTCTCAGAAGGTAATCAATCCAGAAGTTCTACCACGGTTACAGAACGATGTGATCCAATGTCTTGTTAGTTTCGAGTTGGTGTTCCCGCCATCCTTCTTCAATATTATGATGCACCTCCTGGTTCACCTAGTCGATGAGATTTCCATTCTCGGTCCTGTATTTCTACACAATATGTTCCCCTTCGAGAGGTTCATGGGAGTATTAAAGAAATATGTTCGTAACCGTGCTAGGCCAGAAGGAAGCATCGCCAAGGGCTATGGAAATGAGGAGGTAATTGAGTTTTGTGTTGACTTTGTTCACGACCTTAAGCCGATTGGTCTTCCTCAATCGCGGCACGAGGGGAGACTAAGTGGAAAAGGCACGATCGGAAGGAAATCAATGATATGTATGGACGGCCATTCTCCGATCGAAGCACACCACACGGTTCTGACCAATTCCAGCTTGGTGGCTCCGTACTTTGAGAAACACAAGAATATTTTACGCTCGGACAACCACTGGGAAGCCTGAATCCTGGATTAGGAAGGCCCACATGGAGACTTTCGGCGGTTGGTTGAGAAAACATTTAATGAGTGACAATAAGGTTGTAGATCAGTCTGTACATGTTGGCCAAGACACCATCTTCGACTATAACGACTTTCCAAGGGTACGAGATAAATGGGAATACATTTTACACGATCGCCCAAGATAAAAAGAGCACCAACCAAAACGGTGGTGTCCGCTTTGATGCGGCAACCGAGAATGGGCAAAAGGTCACATATTATGGTTACATAGAGGAGATATGGGAACTTGACTATGGACCCTCCTTTAGGGTCCCTTTGTTCCGGTGCAAATGGTTCAAGCTAACGGGAGGTGGGGTAAAGGTGGACCAGCAATACGGAATGACAATGGTGGATTTCAACAATCTTGGTTACCTTGACGAACCATTCGTCCTAGCGAAAGATGTCGCTCGGGTTTTCTATGTGAAGGACATGAGTAGCAAACCGAGGAAACGAGAAAGATAAGAAAACGATCGGTACATCATGCGATGATCCAAAGCGCCACATTGTTCTTTCGGGGAAAAGAAACATCGTGGGAGTGGAGGACAAGACAGGACATGTCGAGAAGATTATAATATGTTTGCTGAAATTCCGCCCTTCAAAGTGAACACCGACCCAAGCATTAAGTTAAATGATGAGGATGCTCCATGGATACGGCACAATCGTAAGCAAGCGGGGACACAAGGGAAGAAATGATGTGTAATAATTTATTGTACCAAACTTTGTTGAATGAATCATGTGAATTATATTACCCGTGATGTGTTTGGTGTCCATTTTCGAATGATTCAATTGACTCGAGATAGCACTGATGATACATGAAATTTGGAGTGACTAAGTCATACTCCCGCATACATGAAATTTGGAGTGACTAAGTCATACTCCTGCATATAGGAAATTTGGAGTGACGACTAAGTCATACTCCCGCATACATGAAATTTGGAGTGATTTAGTCATACTCCTGCCTAGGCGTATAATATGCATACTCGTACTCTTCATAGCCGCCGCCGTTGTACCGGTAGTCGTCGCCTTCTAAGTTGCCGGCGTCGTCGTCGCTGCTTGTCGTCGTCGCTCGTCGTCGGGCGGCGCTCGTGGCTCCGAACCGAGGGTAGCGCACGCGAGGGATATCGCCGGCCGTGATGTAGTCCATGACGCTCTGCGAGTCCGGCCGTACCACCATAGCCGACGGCCGGCCTCGTGGAAGTTTCCGGAGGCGGACCGTCCTCCTCATACCCGGCGAGCGCCCTCTCACGCCGATTGATGAAGAAGGCGTCCCAAGTATGCTGGTTATCGGGATGCCGGCGGGGATTCATCCGCTGCTCCGGCGTGAGGTCGAGGTAGTAGTGGTTCGTGATGGCCGCCCGGCGCGCGGTACCACGAGGGACGGGAGGGACCGGCACGCCGCCGGCGCTTAGGCTCCAGGCCGGCGGGGACGCGGTAGCCCGGAGGGCAAGGGTAGTTCGAGGCGCAAAGCTCCTCCACCTGCTGGTAGGTTAGAGTGGGTGCGGTGGAAGCCATGAGAGAGTGATGAGAGATTGTAGAGATGTGATGCTGGCCAAGGCGGGCTACCTATATGTAGTGACAAATGGCGGGAAAAATGGGAGCGGGAAGACAGGAGGCGGGAAGAAAGAGGCGGGGAGAAAGTGGCGGGAAGAAAGAGGCCGGAAAAAATTGGCGGGAAGAAAGAGGCCGGAAGAAATTGGCGGGAAACAATTGGCGGGAAGAAAGAGGCGGGAAGACAGGGAAGAAATGGCGGGAAGACGAGGAGGGAAGAGGGGGTCGGCGGAAAGAGGCGGGAAGAGGGGGCCAACGAACTTTTGAATTGAATTAGTTTTATTTTTATGAATTTTTGATAATTTGTATTTTTAAATTTTTGAATTGAATTAGTTTTATTTTTCTGAATTTTTTGATATATTATTTGTATTTTTAAGATTTTGAATTGAATTAGTTTTATTTTTATGAATTTTTTGATATATTATTTGTATTTTTAAGATTTTGAATTGAATTAGTTTTATTTTTATGAATTTTTTGATATATTATTTGTATTTTTAAGATTTTGAATTGAATTAGTTTTATTTTTATGAATTTTTTGATATATTATATGTATTTTAAACATTTTGAATTGAATTAGTTTTATTTTTCTTAGTTTTTTGATATATTATTTGTATTTTTAAGATTTTGAATTGCATTAGTTTTTTTTTCTGATTTTTTTGATATATTATTTGTATTTTTAAAATTTTGAATTGAATTAGTTTTATTTTTCTGATTTTTTTGATATATTATATGTATTATATGATTTTCAAAAAAGAAAAGTATTTTCAAAAAAGAGCTTTAGTCGCGGTTGGCCTGGCCAACCGCGACTAAAGGTCCTTGCGCGCGGGAAAATAAAAACCGGGCGAAAATACCTTTAGTCGCGGTTGGGGTCCCCAACCGCGACTAAAGGTACCCCTTTAGTCGCGGTTCGCGACCCCAACCGCGACTAAAGGGGGGGTCCCTATATATTCGCGCACGGCGAACCGCCGCGCCACAGTTCTTCTTCCTCCGCCCGAACTGCTGATCGATCTGAGACGCCGCGCCGCCCTCGTCGTCTCCACGCCGTCCTCTCGTCGTCTCCACGCCGTCGCCGGCGTCATCGTCTCCGCGCCGTCGCCGCCATCGCCGGCTCCTCCATCTTCTTTTCTCGCCACGCCCCGTAAGGATCCAATCCAACAAACGCGCGCCGCCGCCCGTGCCGGCGCCGCCGTGTCGCCGCGGCCGCGCGCGCGCCGAGAGGAAGGGGCGGCGCCGCACGAGAGGAAGGGCGGCGCCGCACGAGAGGAAGGGGCGGCGCCGCCGGCCGGAGAGAGGCGCGCGCCGGCCGATGCGGGCGCCGCGCGCGCGCGCACCCCGGCCAAATTTTTTTTTCTTTTTTTTTAGTTTTAGTTCTTGTTAATTTCGAAATTAAAATTAACTAAAATTGGACTTAAAAAAACTAAAATTGAATCATCATATCTGAATCATCATATCTTGAGTGAAAGTTTTTTTAAAACTCACTCTAATCTCATGACCATTCGAAAGCTTAAAAATTGTTTTGTTTTGTTGGTTAGACACAAAATATAAATCCCAAACAACATAATTTGAATTGGATCTCATTGAACATCTTCCATGATTTAGTACTGCACCACATTGAACCTCGCGGTTATTCACAAAAAGTGTCTCAATTTTATCAAAATTTTAATGTATCTAAATATTATCTAGTAAGTAGATAAATCTAAATTTTAACAAAGTTGATACATTTTTGTTAGACGGACATCCAAAGAGTACGATGCTGTATCACGTGTTCGATATGACGCGACACCACCATGCTTTTGGCTGCAAGCTTTTGGTGTCGGAATCGAATCGGTGAGGAACCCAACGTGTCCTCTTTCGGCTCCTAGAGAAACGAAAATAACAGGAACCTAAAATTACCGAAAAGGGTCCATGTTTGAGAATATTCCACACGTAAGTGAGCGACGCCCCTCCCGCATTCCCACTCGCGGCACCCCGCGGTCAACTCGGTTGCTTCCCGAGACGCACACATGCAATAGCTAGGGCGGCGCCCGCCGGCGCACCCCCGGCCCCTCCAATCTCTCCCGGCGCACACACGCGCTCTTCTGCGACACCCTCTCCCACCCCTTCTAGCTCGCCGGCCCCCTCCTTTTGGCACCGCCCTTTCGCCACCGCCACCGCCCCCCTTCTTCACTTAATTAATTTGTTTTTACTACATGTTTTCAGGACTGACATATGGCGGACGATAGAGCTGACCCGATTATGGACAACTATGATCCGGACGGCGAAGACCATATGTTCGGCATCATAAAAGGCGATATTCCATATGTGCTCGACCGGAGAAGAAGAAGATGATATCTCTTCTTATCTGAACCTTGAGTGTGAAGATGAAGGGCGCCGTCAGCAAGCAGATGATGCCGAAGAAACGTCGATAAACGACGATCTTCAATTGGAAGTAGCAACCACCTCCGGCGCCGAGGTATATATATATACATATTGAGCGTCCGGTGATACAACTAAGCTGATTTGAATAAATGTGTGTGTACTAACGCGCGCGACTCTCTTTCTTATTTTAGCCCTCGGCCGGATCGTCGAAAAAATCGAGTACGTCGTCAAAGCGTGGCGCAACCAAGACGATGAAAGCAGGAGAAACATGCACCATCGATGTTGTCGACGAAGAAACCGGCGGGCCGCCGGAGCCCAGCAAGAACGCCACCAAGTTTGTCGGCCAATGCGGAGCCGTTGTTAGAGACAACGTCTCAATCACCCGCCAGAGTGGAATGAGCCAAAGAAGGCACGTGTTGGTTTCACTTTTGTCGATAAGAGAGAAAAAAAAGATTGCTTCAACAAGCTTATGGAACATTTCGTTCTACCTCCGGAATACCGCAAATACGATGAGGAGGGTAAAAAGATTGCGGGAAACAAGAAGAGGCGCAAGCTAGTCAAACAGTTCGCTCTTTCTAGGATGGCCAACGCATTCCGGAAATACAAGCAAAATCTAGCCCATGACTTTGTCAACCAGGGCAAGACTCCGAATTTCAAAGGACAATATGAGAAACGCAACATGATTGGCCAGAATTTGTGAAGCAAAAGAAATCGGAGCAGTTCCTTGAACTATCGAAAAAAATAAGGAAAATGCGGCCAAGAAGGAGTACAATCATAAAATGGGGCCAAGAGGGTATCGCTTTTGGCAGCCTAAGTGGGAGAAGATGGAGAACGAGCTGAGGGCGCGAGGAATCCGTCCAGGTACGGAGGGATGGGACCCAAGGGCCAAAAGCTGGTGGTACGGGCATGGGGGATCGCTGAACCCGGAGACGGGGGAGTGTGTTTACCAGGGCAAAATAATTACACCCACCCAAAACCTTATTGAGGCAATGAGGGATGCTCAAGAGGGGAGGATCGGGTTCAACGGAGAGAACGACGCCACGACAAAAGCCCTCGGGAATCCCGAACACGGAGGACGTGTACGAGGCATGCCCGGGGACATTTCGTGGAAACTAGGGTTCCCCGGAAAGATGACCCGTACGGTTACGAAGCCGTAAGAGAAAGATGGATCGGGATGCGGATGTTGTGGCAAAGTTGGTAACGGAAATGGATGTGATGAAGAAAACCGTGAGTGTACTAGTCGCCGAAAGAGATGCAGCTCGGGCGCGAGCATGAAGATCATCCAATGGATCTCGGAAGCCAGCAGCGGAGAAGAAGCAGCGTGGCTTCCACGGAGGCCTCACCGGCCGGTGCACCGACGATCGAAATTACTGCACCGGAGCCTCGGCTGGTGGTCGAGGTTCTTGCACCGGAGCCTCCTCGCTACCCCGTGGACGATATAAAGGAGATGAAAGCATGTCATCTGTATTATCCTATCGGGAACATGTCCATGAAGGTAGCCATCGGCAGTGCTTTACCACATGGAGCACTCCACCACAACAACCCCATTCAAGATGGCTATGCTCGTGTGACGGTGGAGGAGATAGTCCAAGGGTTTGAGGACCTGGACATTGACATTGCTACACACGAAGGGGTGAAAAGACTTGGAGATGTCAAGCGCCGAGTTCATTCTATGGCAGAAGAAATTTATCAAGTTTCCGGGCGAGCGCCAACAAGTCCACCCCCGTACGGTGGTGGTGGTGGCGGTGGCGGTGACGGTGGCGGTGGCGGTGGCGGTGACGGTGGCGGTGGCGGTGACGGTGGCGGTGGTGCTTCACCTAATACACCTCATTCACGTCGGCCCGACGCCGCCGCCCCCGGTCCTCGTCCGGCGGGTGATCGGACACCGGTACCGCCCCCAATCCACCTCCGGCGAAGAAGCGAGAAGCGGTCCTGGGTTATTAACCCGGACCCTTAAGTACCTAAGAAAACAAAGGTACCGGAGGTATCACTGAAGCCTCTCCCCACGAGGGCTTGGGAAAGTAGTGCCGAGGAAGTCGAGGCGGGCGCGGCTGCTGATTTAGAGAAATGGAAGGCGAGCGTCAAGAAGAAAATAGAGGGCGAGCCCAAGCCGGTATATTCGACAAGGAAAAGCGATGGGCTAAGTCATTTTTGAACACACCGTCCCAAGCCGCAAAGAATCTGCCTGACGACTATTTACGTGAACTTCGTAGGCAAGCACTCGCGTTCAAGAGGAACCAAGAGTCTGCGAAGAAGGGGAAAGAAGTTGCCCAGCTCGGGGAACAAAGTAAACAATCGATCGCCCCGCTCATAGTGCAAGCCGCCGGTCCGGATGCCCCCGATATCATAGCAGCTGCGGCAGCACATGGATTGACTGTAGAAAGTGCCAGAGAACAAGCGGCCGACTTAGGTATCACTCTTCGTGCACTGTTAGGCCTTGATGAGGCGCCAATGAAGGACGTAGTATTTACATATGTGAAGAATGGCCCTCTCATCGAGCCTGCGCAGGAAGAGGATCTACCTCGACAAATGAAAGGTCTGCTAAATTGGTACAAGGGTTACATAAAACATGAAAACGCCAAAGACTATATCTATGCGGAAGTTAAATATGTGCATCACTTCAAACGTTACTGGGTACAAATTCCTCCGAGTGAATTGTTCCGGTCTGTTCAATCTGCGCGACCTCGACAAATCTATCATCGGTTGCTACGTTACGTAAGTGATTTATTAATTTCTACCCCATCTCGTTCATTGCCCGCACTATATATATATATATATTGTCCTAACTATCTTGTTGTGTACGCTATATATTATGCGGAATGAAGAAGCGGGAAATGCGAATAAGGAACATCCATGATGTTGGGTTCATTGACCCACACATCGTTAATTCATATGTGTTAGAACACCACCCCGCCGACGTGGAGGAAGACCTGTGGCGGTTTATTAGAAAACAGCAAGAGAAAAGTGATATTCTATTTCCTTACCATTTTGGGTGAGTGTTTCTGTCTTGAGCACATTCTCTTTTGTTTACTCCATGCATGGTATGTGGCTAATCGATGAGTTATGCATGATCTGTGCATGTATCGTGTCCGCAGGTTCCACTGGATTCTTATGGTAATTAAAGTTCAGACCTCCTCAGTTCTCGTCCACGACTCTCTGAATATGGATCCGGCGCTTTGGGGCGACATGAGAAAAATGATGCAAAAGTAATTATTTTCATTCATTTGCGCTCTATATTGATCGGCCTATTTCGTTCATCATTTCCTAATATCAAGTAACTAATTAATAACTCTCTTGTTTATTTAATTTTCTTTGCCTCGTAGGGTTTGGAGACGGTTCGTAGATACCAAGGTCGGTGAATTCAAAAAAGAGCTACATTTTAAAATGGCGGTGCGGACGACGGGGATACTCAGCCACCGGGGACCAATCTATGTGGATACTATGTTTGTGAGAGGATCCGGAGATACTGCAATGAGCGGGACCGGACGTGTGAGAACAACATCCCGAGGAATAACCTCCGGAAGACGCTTAGTCCGAAGCTCGCTTCCGAGCCACTTCAAGAGGAACTAGGCTGGATGGTTGGCGAGGGAAGTCATCGATCCTAGAGGAGAACACTATTACGATGACGTAGATCTTTATATGCACCGGAATTTGTAACTAACTTGTTCAAAATTGTATATGGTCATCCGATATTGAATATATATTGTATATGGTCATCCGATATTGAATATATATTATTGTATATTCCTCTTGAATTCTTTTTGGTTCTAATTTCAAATTTGTTTGAAATTGTACATTCATATGCATGTATGTATACGATACCAGTAGAATATGTGAAACTCCTTCAGAATTAAAACCCAAAAGAAATAAAATAATACAAATTAAAAAGAAACCAGATTTAGGGGGAGGGGGGCTAAACCCTAAACCCTGCGGAGGCCTTTAGTCGCGGTTGGCCGAAGAACCGCGACTAAAGGGCCTCCGCCCTCGGCGCTCGCCTGCGGCCCACGTGGACGGGCCTTTAGTCGCGGTTTGTAAGGAACCGCGACTAAAGGGGGGGCCTTTAGTCGCGCTACTTTGGTCGCGGTTGCGCCACCGCGACTAATGGCAGTTGCCAACCGCGACCAAAGCCACTTTTTCCACCAGTGCAGGATTCAAAACTCTGTGAAAAAAGAAGTTTGTTCAGCTTTAATATAGTAGTTATTTAATCCACTACCCAAGTACCCATGGATATGACATTGCTAAATACATATCTTACCATCAATTCTGTAGTCTGTCCTGTCAAAAATCATTTCATCTCAGCAAGTAATTGATTATCATATTAAGCAGCGTGGATGGACCAAACCACTTGCATGGTGGAAAGGAAACTGGCAGCTAAGAGCATCTCCAGTCGCGTCCCCCAAAGCGTCCCCCAAAGAGATTTGGGGGACGCCGGCCAAAAAAACGTCCCAGTCGCGTGCCCCAAAGGCCGCTTCGGTCCGGACGTGCTCCAAATGTTGTCCGGCGTCCCTAGCCCATCCCCTGTATATAGAGTCTCTACCGGGGACGCCAGACACGACTTTTACACTTACTTTTTGTTTGGAGGTCGCGTTTGGGGGACGTGGCTAGAAAAGGGACATTCTCCAAACGAAAATTTTGTCCGGACGTCCCCCAAACGACTAATCCGGCGCTTTGCCCGGACATCGTTTGGGGGACGCGACTGAAGATGCTCTAAGTAGAGTGAATAAGAGGACTGGTGAACCGACGGGCTCACCTCCACCATCTTGGCCCAGAAGAAAGCAAGGATGAATTCCGCGGTGAAGGAAGGTTGATACTATCCATCCTTCTCTGGCGGCTGCAACAGTGCGCCCACCTGCAACGGCAACAGAAATCAAGACTCTTCTCAATGTGAATCAACAGTGCGCCCAGGGCCGCGTCAGCCCATTCCCATCGTGAGAATCAACTTGATAACTAATAAAATCACAATCATGAGGTTGATTGTTAGGTCATTGCATCATGCTGACAACCAATAGCTTGCTACTTGCCTACTCCCTCCGTTTAGAAATATAACGTGGACTATCATGTGTACCATAACTTTAACCACAAATATGTGCAAAAGTACATGGATTGCACATACTCCTATGTACAAATATAGTTGTGTTTTACTTGCAAATTACTTTTATCTCCGGCGCTGCTGCAGAGACTGGGGCGGGGCCACGACGGACCAATGAGAAGCAGGGGACAGCGCCTGTCGGCTCTGCTGGCGTCAGCGGCAGCTTTGGCACAGATGGGCAGGGAGGATCTTCTGTGACAATGCAAACGAAGTCTGGTTTGGTTGATAGGTCTGCTGCGCCACAGAAAATCCTGCCATCTGATCACACTGCCATGGCTGCTGACTGCGGGGACCAGACACATGATGCGGATGATGATGGACCAATCATGAGGTCTCTGGTACAAAATCCGAGCGAATCCGGTGTGTATGATAATGGTATGGCCTCTGATGTGTTGCACCTTAATCCGCTTTTTAACAATCTATCCTCTGATTCGGGGCTTCTTGCGCCACCTTTTTTTAGTATTAATAATGATGTTGCTGCTTCTTTGGAACAAGATAACATACATGTGGTTGATGCTATGGGAAGTTCTTGTGTTCAGAAGACTGAGAAGAGTGCTTTTGGTTCTAACAATACAACGAGAGATGACTCATTTCTGAAAAATACCGGTGAGTTACCTATGTTTTTCGAGGGTTCATCTAGCGATACTTTGCACACTCAATCTATATCTTTAGTGGAGAATGATTCTGTTTCTCATCGTCCTTCTATAGAGGAGGTAATTGCGTTTGGGGGTATTCCAAAGCCCAATTCTGGTGTGAGGTCGAGTATACGGCTGGGTGGCCAGCCTAATGCCGACATGCCTCAGATGGAGAAGGCAATGAAGATGGCGCAGTTGCGGGATGATTCTTTCGCTTCAGGTCAGTTGACAACCCCTTTGCACTCTATTATTAATATCCCTGATTCCGAGATTGCTAGGAGAGCGGATCGATTAGGCATATCTTTAGGTAATTCAGTTGGAGAGATAGGTAAATCTGTTAAAGGGATTAAAATGGTGGAAGAAGCACGCATTCTAACTATTTTAGAGAAAAAGAAGATTGAGACTGAAAATATGGAGGAAGGGCTGGAGACTCTTGTATTGTCAAGAGTATCTAACCTTTGTGAAGACTTGATTGATGATGATGTCACCTCACTTGATTTGGATGATCAAATAGAACATCTTAAACCAGTAGTGAAGGTAAAGAAAACGAGGCAACGGAAAATTTATGATACTAACAATATCCGCAAAAGTACTAGAAAAAGAATTAAGAAACAATTGTCGTAATGCAGAATCTAAAAGGCATTAATTGGAATCCAGGTGGTTTTGGGGATACTGCTAAACACTTGTTTGTTAAAGAGGCGATTAGGGAACATAAATTGGACTTCATAGCTTTGTTGGAAACTGGAAGATCTAATTTTTCGATTCCCTTTCTGAACCAATTGGCGGCGGGGTATAATTTCTCTTGGTTTTGCTTACCACCACATGGTCGCTCAGGAGGTATTCTAGTGGGAATAAACTCCGATACGCTACAAGTGTTAAAAGTAAGTACAGGAGATTTTTGTGTTAAACTCCATATCAAATGTAAGAGAGATGGTTTTGAATGGATTCTGGTGCCGGTCTATGGGGCTGCCCAAGACGAGCATAAAGCAGAATTTTTGGCTGAATTAGTGAGAACTTGTGAATCTGAAACATTGCCTATGTTGGTAGGGGGTGATTTCAATATTATTCGTAAGCGAGAGGAGAAAAATAATAATAATTTCAAAGCGCGTTGGCCCTTTGTTTTTAATGCAAATATTGAGCATTTGAACTTGCGTGAAATTGCTCCCACTGGGAGACAATTTACATGGGCAAGTAGAAGAACTAAGCCTACTTATGAGAAGCTAGATAGAGTTTTAGCATCCATTTCGTGGGAACAGAAATTCCCTTTGGTAACTGTTAGAGCTTTATCCAGAGCTGATTCTGATCATACTCCTATACTTATTGATTCAGGAGTGAAAGCACACCTGGGTAACCAAGCAAAATTCTCTTTTGAGTTACATTGGTTGCGTCAAGAAGGTTTTTTTGATATGGTAGTAAAGGAGTGGAACTCAGTATTTGGTGGAGCTAATCTTATGGAGATTTGGTTGAATAAGGTAAGACATCTAAGGAGATTTCTTAGAGGTTGGGCAAAGAACCAAAGTGGAAAGTATAAGAAAGAAAAAGAGCGATTATTGAATATCATCGACAAGCTGGACGTGAAAGCCGAAACAAGTATTTTGAATTTAAATGAAAGAGAGGCATTAAAAGAAGCAAATGATAGTTTAAATAAATTAAGAAGAGATGAGGAATCCAAATGGGCCCAAAGAGCGAAGGTTAAGCATATCCAGGAAGGGGGTAATAATACGAGATATTTTCACTTAATAGCTAATGGTAAACATGGAAAGAAGAAAATCTTCCAACTTGAACAGCAAGAGGGGACTATTGTTGGGGAAGATAATCTAAAAGTTTATATTACGGAGTTCTATAAGAAATTATTTGGAGCACCCAATCCAACAAATATTACTTCAAATGAAACGGAGTTACATGATATTACGCAAATTTCACCAATTGAGAATGAAATTTTGACGGCCCCTTTTACTGAAGAGGAGGTTTTTCAAGCGATTTCTCAGATGGAACTGAACAAAGCGCCGGGGCTCGACGGGTTTCCCGCTGAGTTCTACCAGAAATTTTGGGGAGTAATAAAGAATGATCTGATGGCCTTATTTTCACAGTTTTCTAATGGGGATTTGCCCCTTTATAAACTGAATTTCGGGGTTATCACACTACTACCCAAAAAAGAAAATGCGGTTCAGATTCAACAACATAGACCTATTTGTCTACTTAATGTCTGTTTCAAAATATTCACTAAAGTTGGTACTAATCGCATATCGGGGATTGCCCCGAAAGTCATTAAACCGACTCAATCAGCCTTCATGCCAGGTAGGAATATTTTGGAAGGGGTGGTAATACTTCATGAAACAATTCATGAGTTACATACAAAGAAGATGGATGGGGTGTTATTTAAGATCGATTTCGAAAAAGCTTATGACAAGGTGAAATGGCCTTTTCTACAACAAACACTAAGGATGAAAGGTTTTGCTCCAGAGTGGAGAAGGCTAGTGAAACAATTCGTCCAAGGTGGTAGTGTTGGTGTTAAGGTGAATGATGATATTGGTCATTATTTCCAGACAAGAAAAGGCCTAACGCAAGGAGCTGATCTTGTGGGATTTAGAAACCCTCCCGGACTCTGTAAACTTGTGTATCACGAATCCCTCGGCTCCACCTCCTATATAAGGGGGAGTCGAGGGACAAAGAAAGTATCGAATCATTGTCTCACAAACCCTAGTTTTTACATTGTCGAGTACTTTCCGGCTGAAACCTTCGAGATCTACTTGCCCTCTACATCCAACGAAACCCTAGTCTACTACTTGTAGGCATTGACAAGTTAATACCTTGTCAATTGGCGCTGTCTGTGGGATTTAGAGGCGACAAGGAGCTGATCTCGATGGCACGTTCGAGATCGTCGACTTCATCGGTAGCAAGCAACATCATGGACAGAGGTAAACAGATCGAAACTGGTCTCGTTGATTTTGTTCCTCACCCGCCCTCCCGTTTGGATGCATATGCGTATCTGGAGGAGCCCATGGAGATGACGTTCGGAAAGTTTCACTTCCGCGTCGAGAAAGAAGGAGCGTATCGTCTCGAAGTTCCGATCTCGTCGGGATTATCGGCGGTTGATCCTGATTTTTCGAGCTCAGCATCATCCATCGAGTCAGGCGACGAGGAAATTTCGTCGCCACGCTTCATCAACACCAAGGCAAGCGAAAAACTCGCCAAGATCTTCAGCGACATATCCTTCGAGTCACCCGCAGACTCCTATATAAGCGATGACTCGAGCGACACCGACAGCTTCAACTTCATCGACAAATCCATCACTATTGGAAAGGTCTTCACCAATCTCTATGATGGTGTCACCAAACCAAGCAAGGTTCAGAAATCAAAATATCATCAGATTTACGCCATTGGAGAAGCAAGTCGCGATCAAGAGGAGACTTCAGAGGCTTTCGACGAATTGGGAAATCCATATGTCGATCCCTCTGACCTAAGGCGAGGTTTGGGCAATAAATATGTCGGGCCTACACCACGTATTAGGGTTCAACTCCCACAAGCAGCATGGGATAGAGCCGCAAGAGCTATGGACGGTTCATAACCAATGGCGACAACTGCCACAATTGAAGAATTGCAGGCCTACCAATATAGGCTTGCTCGAGCTGGAAGAGAATTGGAAAAAGAGACAGCTGCTCTGAATAGAAGAAAGGAGGCAGCTTCCGCATCAAGCAGGCGAAGAGCGGAGTTAAGTCGACAATCAGGAACTTCGGGAGATAGCCACAGAGAAGCTCGAAGGAGAGCAAGATCTCGGCTGCAAAATATACCTGAGGCTGAAAGAGAGACTTTAATTCAAAACCTCGATATGTCTTTTATGTCAATCGACACGAGGGGGAATATCACCCCGAAAACACCAGAAGCAGGATACATGGCAACGCAAGCTTTCATCTTAGTGTCCAGGCCACCTCCTGGGGACCCAAGAGAAGCGTTGTATAACATGGCCATGGCAGGATGTGGAGCCATGGGAGCAGCGTTCGCAGCCACACATCCCGAAGGAACTGCAAGACAAAATAGCCCGAGACCTACTGCAGCAGTGCAAGATCCACCAAGAGCAAGTGGAGTCAGAGATACGGCGACTCAGGCCAGGGTAGATAGAGCGCGACAAGATAGAAGAGAACATCGGCGTTCACCAGAACTTGCTGAAGAGGATATGTGTGGACTCCCGTGTTTCACACGACGGGTCCGAAAAACTTGAGTTCCATCAGGATTCAAGCTACCCGATAGTTTCAAGAAATTCGATGGCCTGCAAGATCCCGAGGATTGGCTAGTCGATTACCTCGAGACGGTAAAATTGATAGGTGGAACCAGAGCAACAGCCATGCAGAGCATTCAAATACACCTGAGCGGAGCCGCCAGATCATGGATAAAGAAGCTTCCCCCAGGATCCATCGACAGCTGGGACAGTTTTGAGGACGTGTTTGTCAAAAACTTCCGATCAACCTGCAAGAAACCTGCGACACTAGAGGAATTGAGGTCATGTCGACAAAATCATGATGAGTCAATGATGAAGTACATTCAAAGGTGGAACATCATCAAAAACTCGGCAGAAAATATATCTGACGAGAGAGCGATAGATGCGTTTGTAGCAGGAGTGCGACGAGGAGATTTTGTGGAGGATTTGGGAAGAACGAACCCAAAGACAATATCAGCATTAATGGAAATAGCAAACAGATGGGCAGATGGCGAAGATGCAGTGCATAATAAACGACACAGGTCACCAGAGGAGGACCGCAGTCGAAATTTTCAAAATAGGCGCCGATTTCCTCGACAATTCTCAAGTTACGATGCCCCTGGTCAAATATCGGCTGGGTTTCGAGGAAACAACGGAGGAAACAACTATCAAAGGAGTAATGAGCAGCAAGGCGACAATAGAGATGATCCTCGGAATAACAGGCAAAATAGCGGGTCAAGGTTTCAAAGATCTTTTGTAACTCCCGAAGATATGATGAACGGGCCGTGCCAGATGCATTTTTATCTCGATAGCAATGGGAAAAGGCAGTCAGGACATCTGCAGAAAGACTGCCGCAATTTTCAAGCAATGCTGCGGGTTGCAGGGATAGCCAATGCTCAAGTAACAAATAGAAACCCCCAGGGGCCCAGGAGTGAGATCCACTTACCACCTCCTCCCGCGATCACGGACGAAAATCGACATCAGCTCAGAATAGCGGCAGCACCACAGCCACCTCCATATGTTGATCCTAACTCCAATGGTGCGGTCTCAATGATTCAGAAAGCTAGGCCATCTAACAGGGCTCAGAAGGTAATTTCGCGGCAAGTGTTCATGGCAGAGAAGATGCCTCCACCAACGGTTGAGTACCTAAATTGGTCAGGGCAAGACATTGGCTTCACAATAGCGGATCACCCGCAGCAAGTTCCTCGACCAGGGCAATCAGCACTTATCTTACCAGCAGTAATTGCGGGATTCGACGTGTCTCGAGTGTTTATAGATGGCGGCAGCAGTTTAAACCTTATGTACGCAGATACGCTAAGGAAGATGAACATCTCCCTAGCAAATTTGAAACCAACCGACACATGTTTCCATGGCATCACACCAGAGAAGCCAAGTTACCCACTGGGGAGGATCAATCTCGACATTCAGTTTGGGACCCGAGAAAACTACAGGATAGAAAGGTTGGAATTCGAAGTCGTGGATTTCCCGTCCAGCATACCCCTATACGTCGTGGATTTCCAAAGCGTGATTGGAGGTTACCTGGACCTAAGGGACCAATCACAGTCAAAGGAAGCTTCGCGCTAGCCGATAAATGTGACAAGGATTTTCATCGACTGTCAGAAACTTTCGGGATGCAAGCATAATACATGGCATCGAGACTTACAACTGACTATGATGTGTTACCAGATGTAGGAAGGCCTAACAAGGAATCAACCTTCAACACATCAAAATATTCTAAGGAGGTGCAGATTCACCCGACTGATCCGAAGAAAACGATGTTGATGACCCACAAGTATAGGGGGTGTATCGCAGTACTTTCGATAAATAAGAGTGTCGAACCCAACGAGGAGCAGAAGGTGTTGACAAGCAGTTTCGATGAAGGATTCACTGTAAATGCTCACAGACAAGTATTCGGGGGTTTTAGTATAGCAGATGAATAAAGTACAAGTAAGTAAAATGCGAGAGTAATAATTGCAGCGAGCGGCCCAATCCTTTTTAGCACAAAGGACAAGCCGGTTTGTTTACTTATAATGACCAAACGTTCTTGAGGACACACGGGAATTTAGTCTAGTGCTTTCGCTTCATATAGCTGATTAATCTTCATTGTTTTGATAAGTGTTATGTGGGTGAACCTATGCTAATGCACCGCCCTTCCTAGGACTAATACATACTTGTGATTATACCCCTTGCAAGCATCCGCAAATACAAGAAAGTAATTAAGATAAATCTAACCACAACCTTAAACTCTGAGATCCTGCTATCCCTCCTGCATCGATATACCAACGGGGGTTTAGGTTTCTGTCACTCCGGCAACCCCGCAATTAGCAAATGAATACAAGATGCATTCCCCTAGGCCCATAAATGGTGAAGTATCATGTAGTCGACGTTCACATGACACCACTAGAAGAATAACACCACAACTTAAATATCATAACATTGAATACTAACCAACATAATTCACTACTAACATTTAGACTTCACCCATGTCCTCAAGAACTAAACGAACTACTCACGAGACATCATATGGAACATGATCAGAGGTGATATGATGATGAATAACAATCTGAACATAAACCTTGGTTCAATGGTTTCACTCAATAGCATCAATAACAAGTAGAAATCAACACCAGGAGAGTTTCCCCTATCAAACAATAAAGATCCAACCCTAATTGTTACAGCAGTGACGAGGTGCAGCGGTGGAGATGGCGGTGATGATGATGGAGATGATGGTGATGATGATGGAGATGATGTCCAGCTCGATGACGATGACGATGGCGTCAATTTCCCCCTCCGGGAGGGAATTTCCCCGGCAGATTTCAGCCTGCCGGAGAGCTCTTTTCTCTCTGGTGTTTTCCGCCCCGCAGAGGCGGCTGTGACTCTTCGCGATTATCCTCTGGAGCTTAGGTTTTCGGGACGAAGAAGTACGCGAAGGAGAGGAGGCCAGAGGGGCTGTGGGCCCCCTCCCCACATGGTGGCGCGGCCAGGGCAGGGCCCGCGCCGGCCTATGAGGGGGGCCCACGGCGGCCCTCCTCGGCTCCTCCTTTTGGCTACCTCCGTCTTCTGGAAAAATAGGACTTTCAGTATAATTCCCGTCAATTGCTGATTTTCCGAAATATTGCATTCTGACGGTGCTTTTTCCAGCAGAATCCTAACTCCGGTGCGCGATTCTCCAATAATCATGAGACATGCAAAATAGATGAAATAACATAAGTATCATCTCTAAATATGAAAAGATATCAATGAATAACAGTAAATTCTAGTGAACTCGGTAAACAAGAACACATGTTTATGGAGTGAAGAGTCGATAAATAAAATACGGACAAGAAGCATCATATTAGTTCACACAAGACATTCTAGTGAACAACTTCCTCATATAATTCAACTTGAAACAAGTAGAAGGTAATCACAAATAAAGGTGCATAAGAAATCATAATTGGTGGTGGCAAACTTCGTTCTTGGTCAGAGAACAGTTAACAGATTATACTTATCTATTGAGCAGCGCTCTCATATTAAAGCTTATAATAAACTTGCATACTCAATCATAGTAATCTCCTCATAATCATTGATAACTTTCAAAGCTATATTCATTCAGATAAAACTTGTACTTAAACAAGGAAGAGTAAAAGGCATGATTAAGTAGATCACAATATAGATGGTTGGATCACAACAACTCAATTGCTTGCTTAAGATGGAGGGAAATAGGTTTACTAACTCAACATAAAGTAAAAGATAGGCCCTTCGCAGAGGGAAGCAAGGATTAAATCATGTGCTAGAGCTTTTTAAGTTTTGAAATCATATAGAGAGCATAAAAGTAAAGTTTTGAGAGGTGTTTGTTGTTGTCAACGAATGGTAGTGGGTACTCTAACCCCCTTGCCAAACAGTACCTCCAAAGAGCGGCTCCCATGAAGGACGTTATCTCTACCAGCAAGGTAGATCATCCCCCTTCTCTTTTGTTTACACATGTACTTTAGTTTATTTAAGGATGACACTCCTCCCAACCTTTGCTTTCTCAAGCCATGGCTAACCGAGTCCTCGGGTGCCTTCCAACATTTCACATACCATGGAGGAGTGTCTATTGCAAAATTAAGTTGCTTACTGATGAATCAGGGCAAAACATGTGAAGAGAATTATTAATGAAAGTTGATTAATTGGGGCTGGGAACCCCGTTGCCAACTCTTTTTGCAAAATTATAGAATAAGTGGATGAAGCCACTAGTCCATTAGTGGAAGCTGCCTAACAAGACTGAAAGATAAAACACCACATACTTCCTCATGAGCTATAAAACATTGACACAAATAAGAGGTAATAATTTTTGAATTGTTTAAAGGTAGCACATGAAGTATTTACTTGGAATGGCAGGGAAATACCACATAATAGGTAGTTATGGTGGACACTGATGGCATAGGTTTGGTTTAAGGGTTTGGATGCACGAGAAGTATTCCCTCTCGGTACAGGTCTTTGGCTAGCAAGGTTAATTAGTAAGCATAAGAGTTGAGGGAGACAAACAAATATACATGTGATAGAAACAACCATGCATCTTCCTTGTAAGCACAAACAAATTTTAACTTCAGAATACTAAGCTAGGAACTAACAAGAAAGATAATAACATATCTACATGTGTTTCCTCTTTTCTACTTAAACTCATGGTGTTGTTGCTATTGACCAATGCTAAGTTTGCCAAAACCAAATAGATTTACTCAATGCTCCCAAATTGATACCAATACTAACAACAAGATCAATCATATACTACCTCCGTCCCAAGGAATAAGGCGCACGCGTATTCCAAGGCGAACTTTGACCATAAAAATTGAGCAACAAAATCTTGGTTATATTATATGTAATTAGTATCGTTGGATTCGTATTGAAAAACACTTTCTAATGATGTTAATTTCATACAAATAATCTTTATACATTTGTAGTAATTCTTAGTCAAACGAAAAGCACGTAAAACGAGGGCGCCTTATTCCTTGAATCAGAGGTAGTAATAGAGATTGCAAACTAAAATAAGATGTGCAATATGTAAATGATAGGACTTCTCATTAATATTCCATAACGATAACTCACACCAAGGGATACATAGATAACCACTAAAAGAGAGATACTTCGATACCGCAACACATCTTATATGATAACTTCCCTACTCATGATATGACACTACTTGATAGTAAAAAAGGTAAAAGATAGTGATAATGTGATACCGCGGCACTCCCCCAAGCTTGGAACAAACCAAGGGGGTGCCAATACCGATGATAAATTACTCCTTCGGCGGTGGTGATGATGAATTCCTGATAAGCTTCTCAACAAGCTCTTTTAGCTCGTCAATCCTGTACGTGAGGTTGCGGATCATCTCCGAATTGTGCTCGACGCGGTTAAGAAGTATGTCCGACGGCGAGTCCCAACTCTTAGAGTTGTTTCCCCACTCTTCAGCTTCAGGCTTCATCCTTCCTGCAGTGTTAGAACGATCTATATCCCAGTTGTTGGGCAGCACTGCTTTGGGGACCCTTTCAGTTTGACTATTATGAATTAGAATGTGGAAGGGGTGGTAAGTGCCTGGAGGAGATGTCCTTGGAGCTAGGTAGTGGCGTGGGACTCTTCCTCCGGTGCTAACCGTGCGCTTTTCTTGGCGTTGAACGGATTTGACACCACTCCGATGCTTGCGACGGTGGCACGCGGGTATACTCGCGGAACTTCCTCAACTTCTTCTTCATCCCCCTTGAATTCTTCTTTCAACTCGGGATCTTGAATATCTTCCTCCGAAGGCTCCTTGTCCTTGTTGTTGGAGACCATGGTGCTTCTAGATCAAAGACAGACCCTGACAGAAACAACTCGAAACAAAACACGACGAGAAAACGATATACGGACCTCCAGGGGTCCGGGGGATTATATAGCAAAAATTTTCACGACAAAAGGAAAGTACCAGGTTGAACCAGAGTCGGAGAGGAGCAACGAGGGGCCCTCCTCACAGGGCGGCGCGGCCAGGCTGGGGCCCGCGCTGGCCTGTGGGGGCACACCCTCGTGCGTCTCCTCCACTCCGTTTCGATCTCGTAATTTTTCATATTTTCCAAAAGTTGCAAAAACATTGTTCGGAAAGTTAAACGCGGACTTTTTTGTGGGGACCCCGGACTAGCTGTCCGAAATACCCTATTATGCATTCAACTCACGATCCCATGATCAGTGCACCGTGAGCACATAACCGAACTGAATATCCAGATTACATCATCCATTACAGTACCGAAATACATAAGTCTTACAATAACGAGGTCACATGACCCAGTCTTACATAAATGCCGCAATGGGCAGGTTCACAAACACAGCAGCGGATACACGTCAACGTCGTCGGGCCCAAGTCATGCCTTAGACCTACAGGCGTCTGACTTGGAGAGCGTCATAGGTCGCATAGTCGTCCTGATATCCTCCATCATCTTCATAGTCCTCCTCATAGTCTGGCCAAGTTAATAGCCAGGGACAAAGCCGTGAGTACATTTGGAATTGTACTCGCAAACCATCACAAAGGGGTGCTAACATAACTATCTAAAAGAGACAAGAGAGGGAGAATAGTTTCTCTTGTGGATATAGCATGCATCAACATCTTGTGCTGGCATAGCATCCCGACTTCTCAAATGAAGTGAACACTATTGGTGCCCTATGACATCTCTATATCTTTGTTAAAGAAGATACTTCAAAAGACACCCTATGACATCTCTATATCTTTATTGAAGAAGAGTTGCATTCCTCCATCTCAAGTGATGGATATGCGAGGGAAAGGTGTATGACATCTCTATATCTTTATTGAAGAAGAGTTGCATTCCACCATCTCAAGTGATGGATATGCGAGGGAAAGGTGTATGACATCTGTATATCTTTATTGAAGAAGAGTTGTTCTACATGAAACATTGGGTAAGAGTTCCCCACTTGGTCTTATTTTTCCTCGACCATCTCCATATGATCGACACACACACCCTTTTTCCGTACCCTTCCGGTACATCCAACCACCCTTTCTTTGCAAATCATTTTCCAAAACAAAACTCCAACATAGCTCGGTAACGGCCATTCCAACCGTCCATGACCGCGGACGCGGCTATTCGAATAGTTTTCAACTCTGCAGAGCTTGCGCACTTTCCCCACAAGAACCAACAAATCCGCCGGAATCGTCTCCGGTTCGTCATACGAAAGTATGCGAGTTTCAGACAGTTAGTCATAGTCTTTCGCTTGCCTCCATTGATATAAGTCCTTCCCTGCGGGCTTACCCCTTCCCGGCACCCCGGCAGCATACCTCCTTTTTGAGCGTATCTCCGGCGCCACGACGGAAGACCCTCAGTAATCGTCCGGCTATCGATCTAGACAGTGTATTGCCTCATCCAGAGCGCAACCCGGCATCGGAGGTCTTCGTGACCCTCCCTAGAGAGTTGTGAAGGGTGCTTATGTCAACTTCGACCAACTTCGGACTAAGCCCGTGCCCACTTTGGGTGATGTGGCTGCGCTGTGTAATTGGTCCGGGCGTAATAAAGAAACGTGTGTTGTTTTTCCAAAAATCCACCATATACTTTTGAACAAGAAATCCTTTTCCTTCATAAATCTTACACTCGGGCAAGGGTAGCTTACCCGAGGTTTTCTCAAAACATTTACAACAAGGTAAACCTTGAGGGGTTCCCAACCTATAGTTTCATGAGAAGGAACTAAAACAACACCATGGCCGAGGTGGAATTCATCACGCCAAGAGGGGTACGTGTGAGTGGCATAAAGTGGTTCACACTTGCTTAAGGTAAGCATGTATGAAGATAACATAAGGTGGACCAAACTTTCAGATTTGTAGTTTTACTCTACAACTTGGGTGGTGTAGGTGTTCTACCCATCCATCATTCATAAGGGTACACGGCATACTTCTCTCAAGTTGAGAATTACACCAAGCTTCAAGACTTTGATACCTCTAGACTCAACAAAGTGGTGGGGGTGTGATTGTAAGATCCTATTTTGAATTAGGACATAATTATGTCGAGCCTTCAAGAAGACCCAAGGGAGTAGCACGGCCATGATACCATGCATCCCTCCAACAAGTGAGCAAAAGTGAAGCACCACTACAAAGAAGTACTCCAATTACAACCATACATAGACCAATATAGGGAGAACAAAACATATAGGAATAAGGTGCTTAGGGACATCAACAAATGACATCCAACACCACATCAATCAGAGTTCAAAGATGGCTTGCCTTGGTTGGCTTGTCCCTGGTCCTCCTCAAATCCTTCTCCAAAGTCCTCCCCTTCAACTTCACCCTCGTTCGTATCTAGCGTCGCAAAGATAAACGGTACACAAAATCAATAAACAACATAAGAACCAAGGGTGTTTTACTAAAATATGCAAAACATGCAGTGGAGTTGTTTGGCAGTAACTAAAGATGGGTTGTTTGATTTTAAACAAAAGGGATGTAAAGGTTTTAAATAAAAAAATTAAAATTAGAACCTATCATTGCATGTGACACACATACATTCATAACCAGAGACTAAACATAACTAACAGAGGCTACTGGTATTTTTCCTAGATGCACAGTAAGAATATAAGATCATCACAGTTGGAATCATTCAAAAATATTAATTTTCCAATTTTAGAAATTAGAAATACTAACCAGAATACAGTGATCATGTTTAATACATTAAAAATCGCACAAAAATCCTAAAAAAATACACGGCCAGTGGCATCTGAAAGGTAATTTCATACAGGTTCTAATGCAGTTGGAAACATGTCAATCAGAGCTACCAAACTACTTTTATTAGCAAAACAGTATACTGGCAGATTTTCATTTTTAATTTCTGTCAAACAAATTTTCAAATAAAAGAAATGGGCGGGAACGCCCTGGGCCGTGCGGTGCGGTGCAGATGGGCCGGCCCAGTGGGGCTCTCCGGTGGCTTGGTGAAAAAAAAAGAAAAAGAGAAAAGGCCGGGGCCCGTGGCGGGCCAGGCAGGCCGACGTGGCCATGCACGCCGACGTGGCCGTGCATCCGCCATGCGCCCGCCCGATCTGGATCCGACGGTCCAGATCTGGCGCGCGCTCGACGTCCGCGGCGCTCGCCGGCACGGAGGAAGTAGGGGGCGGCCAGGGGCTTACCGGCGGCTGGCGGTGGCGTGGATCGGTGCAGGCGGGTCGGTGGCGTAGGCGTGCGTGGCGTGCGTGTACTGGCGGTGTCCAGGGGCGTCTGCTCCTCCTCCCGCGACGTCAACTGCAGCACGGGCGGCGTCGGCTCGTCGTCGGCGTCGCCGTTCTGCTGCCGATCTGCGCGTCAGGGGCAGAGAGAAGAGGTTAGGAGATGCAGGAGGGGGTGCTGGCGACGAGGGAGTAGGGAGAGAGGCGTCGACGGCGTCGCGGCGGTGACCACCTACGCATCACACACACGGTGACCGTGGTGAGCGCCTCGGCACGTCGCAGCAGTGGCGCGGGCTGCTGCTCAAGCAGCCAGGGAGTGGGAGAGGCAGCCTGGCGGCGCTGTGAGTGGGAAGCTGAGGGCAGAGGGGTGCCTCTCGATGGGTTTTTATAGCCAGAGAGGGGCGCGGGTAGTGGGAGGGGCGGTGGCGACGGCCAACCGGTGGCCAAGGGCTGGCGTCACGCGTGGGCCCCACCATGACGTCGCCCTGGTAGCGTCAGCGAGGGAGGGGAACGAGGCGGTCGCGCGGGCAGTCGAGGTTGATGGCGCGTCGTGCGAGGCGATGCCATCATTTCTCCTGCCAGTGTGGCACGCGTGCTAGTGTTTTTGGCGCGGGAGGGGGTACTGGTGGTGTTTGGGCCAAAAGAGAGGGGGTGGTGCGGGGTAGGGTTGGGCCAGAGCAAGAGAGGGAGGGGTGGTGTTGTCCACGGCCCAAACCAGGGAAGGAAAAGAGAGGGAAGAGAGAAGGAAAAAAGAGAGGGGGAGGTTCCCCCTCTTGTCTCTCGGCCAAAACCAAAGAGAGAAGAGAGAGAGAGAAGAAAAAGAGGCAGGGGTGAAAAAGAGAGAGGCCATGCCATGTGCATGTGCCTAAGTGTGACAAAAATACATGTGCACAAGTGTGAAAATATTTGAAGACAAAAATAATAAGGTGGTGATGGTGTGGATGGTGCAACCTTAGGTGAATTGGTGGTGGTGTAGAGAAGAGGGTAGAGTGTTCCCTCTCACCCAAAGGTGATGATCACCACCCTATTAGGGTTTTGAGGGGCATAGTGCACTAGAGGTGGTGCCATTTAAATTAAAAAAGATCAAACCCTGAAAATTTAGAGAGTGGTGCACTGATTTATTTAAAGGTGTGGTGACATACATTACACACCAAGAGAAATGTTGAGTTAAGCTAAGCAAGAATTCTAACCTACACTCAATCACAAGTGTTAAATAAAAAATTTTGTTGGCTCAAATTTTTAACTTGTTAAAATATGTAGGTTCTGAAAAAGTGGGGTGTTACAGACCTTCCCCCCTTAAAAGAATCTCGTCCCGAGATTCCGAGGCTAAGAGCTTGAATAGGTAGGGGAACTCCTTTCTGAGATAGTCCTCTCGCTCCCAAGTGGCTTCATCTTCTGAGTGGTTACTCCATTGTACTTTGAAGAACTTAATCTTCCTTCGACGGGTTAATCTCACAGCTTCCTCCAAAATGCGAATAGGGTTCTCTCGATAGGTGAGGTCATGATTTAGGTCAATAGCACGATAGTCAATGTTCTTGAATACTTCGGGCTTGCTTGGCACTTGGAGACATTTCGAAGTTGTGAAATGTGAAACACATCATGAAATTCAGATAGTTCCTGGGGCAATTCCAATTGATAAGAAACCTCTCCTCTTCGGCCTATTATCTTGAAGGGTCCAATGTATCTAGGCGCTAGCTTGCCCTTGACATGGAAACGCTTCATTCCTTTGAGAGGGGTAACTCGGAGATAGGCAAAATCTCCGATGCTAAAGGTCACCTCTCGACGCTTGGTGTTGGCGTAGCTCTTTTGTCGGGACTGGGCTGCTTTCAAACGGTTGCGGATGAGTTGAACTTGTTCTTCCGCTTGCCGAAGTATATCAGGTCCAAATACTTGACTTTCTCCGGTCTCGGACCAGTTGAGTGGGGTTCTGCACTTTCTTCCATAAAGGGCTTCAAAAGGTGCCATCTGCAGACTAGCCTGGTAGCTATTATTGTAAGAGAACTCGGCGAAGGGTAGGCAATCTTCCCATTTGGTTCCATAAGCGAGAACACAAGCGCGGAGCATATCTTCAAGAATCTGATTCACTCTCTCAGTCTGTCCTCCAGTCTGAGGGTGATATGCGGTGCTAAAAGATAACTTGGTGCCCATAGCTTCGTGAAGTTTCTTCCAGAACCTACAAGTAAATTGGGAGCCTCGATCTGATAATATGACTTTGGGGACTCCGTGAAGGCTGACGATTCGGGAGATGAAAAGTTCAGCCAGTTCATGGCCTTTGTAAGTAGTCTTGACCGGAATAAAATGGGCCACCTTTGTGAGTCGGTCAATAATTACCCAAATGGAGTCATGTCCTCGTTTGGATCGGGGAAGTCCGGTGATAAAGTCCATTCCGATTTCCTCCCATTTCCACTCAGGGATCTTAATGGGTTGGAGAAGTCCTGTCGGGCGTTGGTGCTCGGCCTTAACTTTCTGGCAAACATCACATCGGGCGATGAAAAACGCTATATCTCGTTTCATTCCATGCCACCAAAAGGTATCTCTTAGGTCTTGGTACATTTTTGTTCCTCCGGGGTGGATAGAGTAGGGGGTATTGTGAGCCTCCTCCATAATGAGGTTCTTAAGGCTAGGTATGTTTGGAACGCAAAGGCGTCCATTATACCACAAGGTTCCTTCTGAGTCAATGGAAAATCCTGCTACTTCTTCTTTACCCGTACGACGCTTAATTCCTTCAATACTTTCATGACCGATCTGTGCTCCTTTAATTTGGTCGGGCAGGGTAGGTCGGGCTTCCATTGCGGCTAAGAATCCGTGACTAACCAGCTCTAAACCGAATTCTTCAAACTCTTGGTATAACAGGGGTTGTTCGATTTTTAGACGGGCATTGAGAGAGCAAGGTTCTCGGCTGAGTGCATCGGCGACTACATTCGCCTTTCCTGGGTGATAGTGACTGCTGAGATCATAGTCTTTGATGAGCTCAATCCATCTCCTCTGACGCATATTCAATTCCCTTTGAGTGAAGATGTACTTGAGGCTTTTATGATCGGTGTAGATGTCACACCGATTACCGATAAGATAATGGCGCCAAGTTTTGAGGGCATGAACTACGGCGGCTAACTCAAGATCATGGGTGGGGTAATTGTTTTCATGCGGTTTGAGTTGTCGGGAGAGATAAGAGATCACTTTTCCTTCTTGCATTAAGACACTTCCAAGACCAAGTTTGGAAGCATCACAGTAGATCACGAAGTCTTTGGTGACGTCGGGCATGGTTAGGATGGGGGCTGAAACGAGTCGCCTTTTTAACTCTTGGAAACTCTCTTCACACTTTTCTGTCCATTCAAACTTCTTACCCTTTTTAAGCAGGAGGGTCATGGGCTTGGCGATACTCGAAAATCCTTCAACGAACTTGCGGTAATATCCCGCTGATACGTCTCCAACGTATCGATAATTTCTTGTGTTCCATGCCACATTATTGATGTTATCTACATGTTTTATGCACACTTTATGTCATATTCGTGCATTTTCTGGAACTAACCTATTAACAAGATGCCGAAGTGCCAGTTCCTGTTTTCTGCTGTTTTTGGTTTCAGAAATCCTAGTAACGAAATATTCTCGGAATCGGACGAAATCAACGCCAAAGATCTTAGAATCCCCGGAAGCATCCAGAACACACGAGAGGGACCAGAGGGGGGCACAGGCCCACCACACCATACCCTGGCGCGGCCTAGGGGGGCCCGCGCCCCCTAGGGTTTGGCCAGCCCTTCGACCCCCTGGCGCCGCCTCTTCGCCTATAAGAAGCCCCTGGATCGGAAAACCCGATACCAATTGACGAAACCCACGAAACCTGCCGGAGCCGCCGCCATCGCGAAGCCAAGATCCGGGGGACAGGATCTCGTTCCGGCACCCTGCCGGAGCGGGGAAGTGCCCCCGGAAGGCTTCTCCATCGACACCGCTGCCATCTCCACCGCCATCTTCATCACCGCTGCTGCTCCCATGAGGAGGGAGTAGTTCTCCATCGAGGCTCGGGGCTGTACCGGTAGCTATGTGGTTCATCTCTCTCCTATGTGCTTCAATACAATAATCTCATGAGCTGCCTTACATGATTGAGATTCATATGATGATGCTTGTAATCTAGATGTCATTATGCTAGTCAAGTGAGTTTTACTTATGTGATCTCCGGAGACTCCTCGTCCCACGTGTGTAAAGGTGACGAGTGTGTGCACCGTGTGGGTCTCTTAGGCCATATTTCACAGAATACTTACTCATTGAATGGCATAGTGAGGTGCTTATTTATATCTCTTTATGATTGCAGCATGTTGTATCACAATTTATCTGTGTGCTACTCTAGTGATGTGTTATTAAAGTAGTTCTATTCCTCCTGCACGTGTGTAATGGTGACAGTGTGTGCACCGTGTTAGTACTTGGTTTGTGCTATGATCATGATCTCTTGTAGATTATGGAGTTAACTATTGCTATGATAATATTGATGTGATCTATTCCTCCTACATATGCATGAAGGTGACAGTGTGCATGCTATGCTAGTACTTGGTTTAGTAGCGTTGATCTATCTTACACTAAAGGTTACTTAAACATGAGCATTATTGTGGAGCTTGTTAACTCCGGCATTGAGGGTTCGTGTAATCCTACGCAATGTGTTCATCATCCAACAAAAGTGTAGAGTATGCATTTATCTATTCTGTTATGTGATCAATGTTGAGAGTGTCCACTAGTGAAAGTGTAATCCCTAGGCCTTGTTCCTAAATACTGCTGAGTTACTACTGCTTGTTTACTGTTTTACTGCGTTACTACTGCTGCAATACCACCACCATCAACTACACGCCAAGCACTTTTCTGGCACCGTTGCTACTGCTCATACTTATTTATACCACCTGTATTTCACTATCTCTTCGCCGAACTAGTGCACCTATTTGGTGTATTGGGGACACAAGAGACTTCTTGCTTTGTGGTTGCAGGGTTGCATGAGAGGGATATCTTTGACCTCTTCCTCCCTGAGTTCGATAAACCTTGGGTATCCACTTAAGGGAAACTTGCTGCTGTTCTACAAACCTCTGCTCTTGGAGGCCCAACACTGTCTACAAGAATAGAAGCTCCCGTAGACATCAAGCACTTTTCAGGCGCCGTTGCCGGGGAGGAAAGGTAAAAGGCTCTCATACTACGGTCTCAGGTAAAGTATTTTTCTCGCGCCGTCGTGTGTGTGCTCAAAGCTATTTCCTTTAGATCCTGCAATTGCATCTTGTTGTTTCTTGTTTACACTAGTTTGGCATAATGTACAAGAGTGAGCTTCTTATTCTATTTCCTGATTTAAAACATGGATTGTTTGATGCGAAAATTAAAAAACCTATGAAATCTTCTTTGCATGCTGGTAGTAATATTAGTATGAACGCTTTGAACACCATTGTTGACAATGATATAGAAAGTTCTAAGCTTGGGGAAGCTGGTTTTCATGATATTTTTAGTCCCCCAAGCATTGAGGAGAAAATTTTCTTTGATGATACTTTGCCTCCTATTTCTGATGATTATAATGATAGTGGTCTTTTGATGCCACTTACTGCTGAGAGTAAATTTTGTTGTGATTATACTATGCCTCCTACACTTGATGAGAATAATAATGATAGCTACTTTGTTGAATTTGCTCCCACTACAACTAATAAAATTGATTATGCTTATGTGGAGAGTAATAATTTTATGCATGAGACTCATGATAAGAATGCTTTATGTGATAGTTATATTGTTGAGTTTGCTCATGATGCTACTGAAAGTTATTATGAGAGAGGAAAATATGGTTGTAGAAATTTTCATGTTACTAAAATGCCTCTCTATGTGCTGAAATTTTTGATGCTACACTTGTTTTATCTTCCTATGCTTGTTACTTTGCTCCTCATGAACTTGTTTATTTACAAGATTCCTATGCATAGGAAGCATGTTAGACTTAAATGTGTTTTGAATTTGCCTCTTGGTGCTCTCTTTTGCTTCAAATACTATTTCTTGCGAGTGCATCATTAAAACTGCTGAGCCCATCTTAACGGCTATAAAGAAAGAACTTCTTGGGAGATAACCCATGTGTTATTTTGCTACAGTACTTTGTTTTATATTTGTGTCTTGGAAGTTGTTTACTACTGTAGCAACCTCTCCTTATCTTAGTTTTGTGTTTTGTCGTGCCAAGTAAAGTCTTTGATAGTAAAGTCAATACTAGATTTGGATTACTGCGCAGAAACTGTTTTCTTGCTGTCACGAATCTGGGCAAAATTCTCTGTAGGTAACTCAGAAAATTATACCAACTTACGTGAGTGATCCTCAGATATGTACGCAACTTTCATTCAATTTGAGCATTTTCATTTGAGCAAGTCTGGTGCCATTTTAAAATTCGTCAATACGAACTGTTCTGTTTTGACAGATTCTGCCTTTTATTTCGCATTGCCTCTTTCGCTATGTTGGATGAATTTCTTTGATCCACTAATGTCCAGTAGCATTATGCAATGTCCAGAAGTGTTAAGAATGATTGTGTCACCTCTGAATATGTCAATTTATATTGTGCACTAACCCTCTAATGAGTTGTTTCGAGTTTGGTGTGGAGGAAGTTTTCAAGGATCAAGAGAGGAGTATGATGCAACATGATCAAGGAGAGTGAAAGCTCTAAGCTTGGGGATGCACCCGGTGGTTCACCCCTGCATATATCAAGAAGACTCAAGCGTCTAAGCTTGGGGATGCCCAAGGCATCCCCTTCTTCATCAACAAATTATCAGGTTCCTCCCCTGAAACTATATTTTTATTCGGCCACATCTTATGTACTTTACTTGGAGCGTCTGTTTGTTTGTTTCTATTTTTGTTTGTGTTTGAATAAATTGGATTACATCATGCTTGTGTGGGAGAGAGACACGCTCCGCTGGTTCATATGAACACATGTGTTCTTAGCTCATAATATTCATAGCGAAGTTTCCTCTTCGTTAAATTGTTATATGGTTGGAATTGGAAAATGATACATGTAGTAATTGCTATAATGTCTTGGGTAATGTGATACTTGGCAATTGTTGTGCTCATGTTTAAGCTCTTGCATCATATGCTTTGCACCCATTAATGAAGAAATACATAGAGCATGCTAAAATTTGGTTTGCATATTTGGTTTCTCTAAGGTCTAGATAATTTCTAGTGTTGAGTTTGAACAACAAGGAAGACGGTGTAGAGTCTTATAATGTTTTCAATATGTCTTTTATGTGAGTTTTGCTGCACCGGTTCATCCTTGTGTTTGTTTCAAATAAGCCTTGCTAGCCTAAACCTTGTATCGAGAGGGAATACTTCTCATGCATCCAAAATACTTGAGCCAACCACTATGCCATTTGTGTCCACCATACCTACCTATACTACATGGTATTTTCCCGCCATTCCAAAGTAAATTGCTTGAGTGCTACCTTTAAAATTCCATCATTCACCTTTGCAATATATAGCTCATGGGACAAATAGCTTAAAAACTATTGTGGTATTGAATATGTAATTATGCACTTTATCTCTTATTAAGTTGCTTGTTGTGCGATAACCATGTTCATCTGGGGAACGCCATCAACTCAATGTTGAATTTCATGTGAGTTGCTATGCATGTTCGTCTTGTCGGAAGTAAGGGCGATCTACACTGAGTTGAATGGTTTGAGCATGCATATTGTGAGAGAAGAACATTGGGCCGCTAACTAAAGCCATGATTCATGGTGGAAGTTTCAGTTTTGGACAAATATCCTCAAATCTCTAATGAGAAAAGAATTAATTGTTGTCAAATGCTTAAAGCATTAAAAGAGGAGTCCATTATCGGTTGTCTATGTTGTCCCGGTATGGATGTCTAAGTTGAGAATAATCAAAAGCGAGAAATCCAAATGCGAGCTTTCTCCTTAGACCTTTGTACGAAGCGGCATAGAGGTAC
>NC_061511.1:59888669-59967208 GCF_022539505.1 Lolium rigidum
TGTGTGAAAATGTATGCACTATGTGTGCTATAACTTGTATGTCTTTCAAATTTGAACCAAGTTTGAATAAGTTTGAAATATTTGAAAAGGGGCTTTTGGGAGGATTTTGAAATTTCCATGTTTGAAACCCAAAGCCACTTATCTTCATGCTTGACTTCATAAGACGGAGTTTAGGGGCACTACAACAGGACAGAGCTTTGGTAACACAACCATGTAACACATAGTAAAATATGTTACAGGTAAAATTACAGTAACACAAGATTTGTGTGCCACCGATAGATAGTAACACAAACCGTATAAGGCCCAAAAAGGTGTTACAGGAATATCAACGTAGTAACAGATAAGTATATGTTAGAGGTGATCTGTTACAAGTATTGGGACATAGTAACACGTAGGTGTGTGTTAGTGGGAGTGTGTTACAAGCTTACCTAGAAGTAACACATAATCATGTGCTCGAGCATAGTGTTACAAGCCCTATTATAGGGGCAAATAAGAGGATACATGTTGAATCGTATAGATGTACCTTTCTAAAATTTGAAAATGTAGCCATTTTTTAAAATTTGTAAAAATTGTAGGTTAGTGGAAAAAAATTACATTCTAAAAATTATACTCCAAATTTATAATTTTTTTATTCCCCCTCGATTCCAAATTAATTGACTCACATTTTTAGAAACGTTTCTAAAAAAATCTGAATAGACAAATTTAAATCAATTAATAGAAAACACATAGATTATATAACTAGGCATGTAAGGCCTGCCGGCTACTACTTTGGATCAGGTTAGCCCAGTAGTTATAAAAGATGCAGCCCAAAACTTTGTGTGGTTGGACTCATAGACCTGCCCGCTACTACTTTGGGTCAGATTAGGCCAATATTTATAAGGGATGCAGCCCAAAGCTGATGCGTTAAACGTTTATTTAATCTAATCTCAAATAACGCAAAACCAGGCGAAATGGCAAGTCACTTTGATGTGCAGTACGCATTTCGGTTCGTTAGCCATTTCAACCTGGATTACGGATTGCTTTCACGCCGTAGGTCCTATCTTGGAGCCCCTTTGGTTTCACGGAACAGACAGCCCTCCGGCCCGCCTTGTCCTAGGACCAGGATTGGTAGCACCCAGCTGCAAGTGCAAGGCACAAGTCACACACACCCACGGTTTCATAAGAATTGAATCATACATTCAGGTTTTGACACAGAACAAACATCGCACATAACTTAAGAAGTCCATTTCAGCAAGACATAACAATTCTTTAACAAGTCTAGCTGGTTCCAACGAAAATCTGTGATACATGAGGCTTAACTTAGTAGCAATTTTCTGAAATTTTCCAAGCATCAGGTTCAAAGAGCAAAAACTATGCAAACATATGAAAGTTCACTAATAGAACCCATAGCTTCATGCGCCAGTTCAGAAATATCCTTCTAATCTCCACATGCAAATTAGTCAGGTAGGCACAACCTGAAAAACACCAACAGGCAAACTTGTTTAAAAAAGAACATAGACAACGTGAAGAGAGAAGCATATAGCAAGTATTAATTATGTAATAACTCAGTACAGTAACTTCTAGTCGGATGTGGCATATACAGAACAATCATCTTGTTAGATTAATGACACATGTACACGATCTGGGCTCGCCATTGTTTGTACACGATCTGTATATGTACTACTTGACCGGATATGCAGTGATAAACATAACATTTTCTCCTCATTGCTTGATTTGTACGTGTACTGAGTACTAGATGGATGGTACATCTTTTCTTGCCGTATATGTTGTGAACATGGCGTGCAAGTGATATTGGTGGCTGTATATGCAAAGCTACACAAAAATACGGAGTAGTTAAATTCTCCTCCGTGAAACGGTTCAAGATGTATCTCTAGGAAAAAGAAACTACAGCCTGAAATTTTAGTTGTGCCTAAACTTTTGCCTCATAGTCTCAACGGAGTAAATGGCACACCTAAAATACGAAATCACATAAGAAAATTCATCTAAATCTACGCGTACCATGAGCAAGATGATCATTCAGTAAATTACCTTTTACTATTCTTCATTGCTCGGAGCATTGGTGTTATCATCCACTTCTGTTCCTTCAATGTCAGTTCTTACCCAATGTTTGTCATGCCTTTTATTTTTGAACATCTTCGCAAGGTGCGAGACATGGAAGGGCTCTGTGTCCTCTGCATATTCCTCATTGCCAGTATCATAGAGACTTCTAGGTTTTGGTGGCTTCATTACAACAGACCAACCAGGCTTCGTTTCATCATCCACATAAAACACTTGCTCAGCTTGGTTAGGGAAAATAAAGGGCTCATGCTCGATATTGTCCCCGCTGTGTATCAGATGTGAGAAGTTCACAACTGTGTAGCCATACTTATCCTTTTGAATTCCATTTTCAGAAAAAACATCAATCCACTCACATTTAAACAACACAACTGGAAACTGTCCAGAGTAGTTTAGCTCGATAATATCAATTATTCTCCCGTAGTACGTCACATCATCTAGAACTGGATTTGATTCACTGTGAACAAAAAAAAAATAGTTACTGCACTCACTATAATGCTAGGCATCCATGGGCGCTGAAAACTCTAGTGTGTATTCAGCAAACTGAAAGTACAGAACGCAAGAGCAAAAGATTTTACACGTATTGACATTGAAGGGCAGAGAAATTTTCTGCAAAATTACATGAATTTACACTAGTACTGTACAAAACGAAGCTAGTCTAATTCATGTACTAATATATCATGTATCTAGAAAACGACAACAACATACATCTCGATTTCATCAAACTGAATAAATTTCAAAGATTCAACAAAGAACATCATAGAAGATTTGAGACATCCATTGGTAACTTACGTGCCTGATTGCTCGGCGATTAGCCGTAGATGCCGACGTGGGACCGGAAGAAGCGAGGGTTGATACCGTCAAAGGTGGTCGGCGGTAACAGCGGCCGCCGGCCGGGTGGGAGGCGACGGGCGGTAGCACGGTGGTTGGCGGCGCAGCGGTGGAGTCGGGTATTGGCGGCGTCCGTGGATAAAGGACGAGATTTGTTTTCCTTGGAGAGATTCACATGGGGAATTAGGGGAAATCTGTTTTTTCTTTTACTTGGAGAGATTCACACGGGGAAAAGAGACAGGGACGGCGTGCGGCCATTCACTTTAGGTTAGCTGCAAATAATATGGTGTTTAATCTAATTATTCCCTTTGTTTCAAAGGAAATGTAATTATTCCCTTAAAATACTTCATACCGTATCTTAAAATACCGGGGCCGACAACGTTCTCGCCGACTCCTGCTCGACGCGGAACTTCTGCCGCTCGACGAGCTCCTTCTTCGACCTCTGCGCCTCGAGAGCCACCCGGTGCGCCTCGATGTCGTATGCGGGCGTCGTAGACGGGAGCGGCGTGGTGAAGGGGCCATTCGGCCGTGCATCGCCAGTTGCCATGAAGACGGCGGCGTGGCGGTGGTACTGCGGCGCCTCGACGTCTCCCGGGTTAGAACCAGGGTGACGGAGTCCGCGATTGACTCCGCGACGATGGATCCAGCGACTAACGCCGCAACCGCCAACTCGCCCTCGACGAAAGCTTCGGCGAGAGCGGGAGAGTGGCGGTGAGGAGCTGGCCCGGCGCATATGGATCATGCAGTTGGTCGAGGCGGACCTCGACGGGGTCGCTGACGCCGGCGAGGCCGACGAAGAGGTTGATCATGCCGATCGGCACCATCCAGGCGTGGGTGATTGGCGCCGTTGTCGGGTGGTAGGTGCTCGGATGGATGTGGAAGAAGCTCCACCGGCAGATAGACGACTTGTTGGTTGCTCGTTCGGCGGCCGCTCGGCTCGACTCCGGGGCGCCGTTGTTCCTGACATGGGCCGCCCCGTCCGGGGTCGACAACGCTCTCGCCGACTCCTGCTCGACGCGGAACTTCTGCCGCTCGACGAGCTCCTTCTTCCTCTGCGCCTCGAGAGCCACCCGGTGCACCTCGATGTCGTCTGCGGGCGTCGTCGATGGGAGCGGCGTGGTGAAGGTGTCATTCGGCCGTGCATCGCCAGTTGCCATGAAGACGGCGGCGTGGCGGTGGTACTGCTGCGCCTCGACGGAGTCAGGCTCCGAGTCGTTGTCGAAGAGGGGGAGGATGGAGCTGTCCTCGTAGTCTCCCGGGTTAGAACCAGGGTGACGGAGTCCGCGATTGACTCCGCGACGATGGATCCAGCGACTAACGCCGCAACCGCCAACTCGCCCTCGACGTAAGCTTCGGCAGAGAGCGGGAGAGTGGCGGTGAGGAGCTGGCCCGGCGCATATGGATCATGCGGTTGGTCGAGGCGGACCTCGACGGGGTCGCTGACGCCGGCGAGGCCGACGAAGAGGTTGATCATGCCGATCGGCACCATCCGGACGTGGGTGATTGGCGCCGTTGTCGGGTGGTAGGTGCTCGGATGGATGTGGAAGAAGCCCCACCGGCGGATAGACGACTTGTTGGTTGCTCGTTCGGCGGCCGCTCGGCTCGACTCGGGGCGCCGTTGTTCCTGACATGGGCCGCCCCGTCCGGGGTCGACAACGCTCTCGCCGACTCCTGCTCGACGCGGAACTTCTGCCGCTCGACGAGCTCCTTCTTCCTCTGCGCCTCGAGAGCCACCCGGTGCGCCTCGATGTCGTCTGCGGGCGTCGTCGATGGGAGCGGCGTGGTGAAGGGGACATTTGGGCGTGCATAGCCAGTTGCCATGAAGACGGTGGCGTGGCGGTGGTACTGCGGCGCCTCAACGGAGTCGGGCTCCGAGTTGTTGTCGAAGAGGGGGAGGATGGAGCTGTCCTCGTAGTCTCCCAGGTTAGAGACCAGGGTGATGGAGTCCGCGACTGACTCCACAACGATGGATCCGGCGACTAACGCCGCAGCTGCCGACTCGCCCTCGACGTAAGCTTCGCCAGAGAGCGGGAGAGTGGCGGTGAGGAGCTGGCTCGGCGCATATGGATCATGCAGTTGGTCGAGGCGGACCTCAACGGGGTCTCTGACACCGGCGAAGCCGATGAAGAGGTTGATCATGCCAATCGGCACCATCCGAGCGTAGGTGATTGGCGCCGTTGTCGGGTGGTAGGTGCTCGGATGGATGTGGAAGAAGCCCCAACGGCGGATAGACGAGTAGGGCCTCGCCGCAGATCTAAGGCCAGACGCCCCACGCTCCGACCAAGGTATATATCAATGACTACTTTGTGCATCTAGAATACCGACAAATATTCGCATACTTCTTGCAAAGTTTTTCCTCTAGTTATTTCCGTATAAAAATTACATCCCATTCAGTAGAAAGAAGTCGGTCACCCGAGGGGCCTGAATTATTTTATATTTATTAGAGGTGGATATTCTGCAAATTTATTCAATAGATATCAATTCCAAAAAACAAAATAAACCTTTTGTCCCGCCAATCTGGTTATTTTGTTGAGACTAAAAATCAGCGGGAGGGAAATTTTTTAGTTCTTCCCGCTGTCATACACTTTTCCCTCCAATTAATAGCTCCTATATATAGAGCATGACAATAGCAATCAATTACTTATTCAACAAAATTCATCGCTGCCACAAGACCCTGTTAGTGGTTCTATGCCAGAGGTAATATTCATGTGCTTTTGGGTTTTGAAGTTGCAGCTTTCTGTAGTTCCGGGCTATGAATATCACTCCATGTACTATTATTCTCTTGTGTAGGTGAGGGAAACGGGGAGATCTGATTGATGAATCTTTTGCACGATTAGACCAGCAGAGGATCAAAAATAAGCGTGGAAGCTCAGTACCCTCAAAACCCTCGAAAAGACGGCATACATCTTCACTCAAGGTAAATATCCGCACAATATTTACAATCACCAAGTTATTTGCTTCTGGAGTCATACGATGTGCCCTTTAATACATGGTTTCACCAAAATGGCATTACAAAATGTAGTTGCACATCTATTAATGTTGTCCTGCAACCAACTTCATTTATTATTTTCTTATGTAATCAACACTGTATCATAGCAGAACTTCGTATACTGAATTTGTAGAATACTGAATTGGTATTTGATCATTAAACTTCTAAGCATGTACTTTCTCTTGCTATTACTATTAATATTTAAAATCCAAACATATTAGGACCTGGTAATACATGCACTCTACTTTCTCTTGTTATTATACTATTAAAGATCCAAACAGATTGATTAGGACTTGGTAATACCTGCACTCAATGTATTATTCTGGTAGTATTAGAAATATATAGTTAGAAACTTGTACATATGCCATACTTAAATATGCGACATCTAGTAGCATAAAATGTGTAGTCTAGAAGATATCATGGCCATGACACACTTAGTATTTTACATGCAACTATAAACATGTTGTGTTTATTTCGAGAACGCGAGTACTTTTTGAGGGTGATGTTGCATGTGGTGTATATGCCTTGCTGGCCTTTAAGAAACTAGTGCATCAATGTGTGTTTGTAACAAAGCCTTTAACTATGACCATGTGTATCCGTTGCCATTTTTTATGCAAATATATAATACTTGTCATTGAATGCTAATATTGATCATAATATAGGCTGGTTGTGAAGTAGTTCTTAGAACTTCAACCTATCCAAACAAGCGGAATGTTGCATATGCTACTATTCGTAGCACTGATCCTGCAACTAAGGCTGGTGGTATTGAGTTGGGTGCGGAATTTTCACTAGTGCGCATAGATGAACCTATAATGGATAATGAGGAATTAGTAAGGGAAGTATCTGATTGTAAGACCATTGGTGATGCTTTTTCGTCGGGATTCTTAATTGCTTGGCCTACAGCTTTCGTGAGTTATTTTCTTCCCTTTAATATTTTATAAACTTATTTATGTACATTTAATCATCAACTATAGTTTTCAATTTTATTTTACAGATTCGAAAGAAAGATTGAGTTCCAGTGAAGTTCCCGATTGGATCAAAGAGGAAATAAAGTTTGAAGATTTTTCTGATCAGTAGTTGTAGTTTACATTGATAGAATGAAAAATGTACGGAGTATTGTTATTTTAAGAGGATATTTTTCTTTCGTCGAATTTATGCAAATGTGATACTGTGTAATATTCTTTATAATTGTGTTTTCTATAGATATGATTGTTAAGATGTCGCACCAAGTATTAGCATTTTTTAATTATAATATATATGTGTCCTACACTCTTATATATTTATAATAGATATCTTAATTAATTCTATTTGTGTGCAAGCGTTGTGGTTCAAGCTTTCACATTGTAATGGCGTTTGCTTCTATTTGTCTCACATTGTGATGACATCAAGCATCATACTAAAGTAGTTAATTGATTGTGCAATTCATTAATTGTATTACATAAATATATATTTCCTAAATTAGGCACCTTATTTTGTGATTAATAATAAAAATACATTTATTATGTTGTAATAATGATATTGTAGTGTTACTCGTTCGTGTTACCGTAGATACAAAATGTGTTACTAAGTATAAATCATTGTGTTACAATGTACATATATTATGTTACTATTCGCGCCACAAAGCTAAAAAGAATGTTACTAATTATGTTACTACAACTACAAAAATATGTTACCACCAATGTTCTACATCTATGAAAATATGTTACTTGTCGGTGTTACTATAGTTTAGAAAATGTGTTACCAACACATCTAGTAACACGAGAATATGCGTGTTACTACAATATAAATTGTAACACAATATTTGACATATGGTAACAATTATTATGTGTGACTCGGGACGTCACCTAGTAACACGGCCTAATGGAACACATCTCAAAATATGTTACTACGTGGGCTAGTAACATTGTTTTGGACCTGTAGTAACACAACATGGTGTTACCAAAGCTCTGTCCTGTTGTAGTGACATCAAAGAGATCGTGAGTAAATGATGGCGTGTATTTCACACGTTCGTTGGGCAACCCCAAGAGGAAGGTATGATGCGCACAGCAGCAAGTTTTCCCTCAGAAAGAAACCAAGGTTTATCGAACTAGGAGGAGCCAAGAAGCACGTTGAAGGTTGATGGCGGCGGGATGTAGTGCGGCGCAACACCGGGGATTCCGGCGCCAACGTGGAACCTGCACAACACAACCAAAGTACTTTGCCCCAACGAAACAGTGAGGTTGTCAATCTCACCGGCTTGCTGTAACAAAGGATTAAACGTATTGTGTGGAAGATGATTGTTTGCAGAGAAAACAGTAAAAACAAGTATTGCAGATTTGTATTTCAGTATTAAAGAATGGACCGGGGTCCACAGTTGTTATCACCAGAATTTGACCGAGTCAGAGGTGGGCCGCCATCAAGATGGACTTGAAGATATATATATATAGAAGAAATACGTTAATCGGCCTTACATGCAAAGTTTGGGCTAGTTTGCCCTTGTATCTGTAACATATTAGGTTATGTGTCGATTAGGAGTTAGAGTTTTACCCGTGCACGGTTAGGTGCACGCTTGAGTTAGAAAGTCCCCTGGACTATAAATATGTATCTAGGGTTTATGGAATAAACAACAACCAACGTTCAACACAAACAAATCTCGGCGCATCGCCAACTCCTTCGTCTCGAGGGTTTGTCCGGTAAGCACCATGCTTTGCCTAGATCGCATCTTGCGATCTAGGCGGCCTAAGCCTATCTTGTTGTTCATGCGTTGCTCGTGCTTGAAGCCTTTTTGATGGCGAGCAACGTAGTTATCTTAGATGTGTTAGGGTTAGCATTGTTCTTCGTATCATATGCTTGTCGTAGTGCCACCCTTATGCATCTAGCCGCCCTTACACCTATCTTAGGTGTAGGGGCGGCACCCGCTTGATCATAGTTTAGTAGATCCGATCCGTTACGGTTGCTCCTTGTTCTACAAGGATTAGTTTAATATCCGCACTAGTTAGGCCCTACAAAGGGTTGGAGGATCCAGCGGCGTGTAGGGTGACGTTTGCTAGCCCTAGAAAGGATGTTCCGGGGATCAACCTCGTGTTGGTTTTTAGGCCCTGTCTAGGATCGGCTTACGGTCACCGTGCGCGAGCGCGAGGCCCAATCGTGAGTAGGATGATCCGATTATGCGGTGAAAACCCTAAATCGTCGTAGATCTCATTAGCTTTATCTTGATCAAGCAGGACCACCATATATTCGGACACCTCGTTCGAATCATGGGTGGATCGGCTCTTTGAGCCGATTCACGAGATAACTCGAGAGCCGATCGAGGCTCGTATTTAATGTTTACGTGTATGCCATGCGAGGAAACTAAGCGAGGCATCATCCACACCTTCACGACCGGGTATAGGTCGGGTGGCACGCCCTTGCGATAGCATCGGACGTGTGACCGGGGAGGCTTTGCGGGCCGTCGCTCCGAGGGCTCGGGGCCGGCCGCGGCCCTAGTTGTTCCCGGCTCTACTTGTGTTGCATGTCTCTGCCCGCCGGTGGTTTTCGACGTCAACACATTACGGCACGCCCGGTGGGACAACCTTCGACATCCACCACATCGCCATCTACATCCGAGATGGCGGAAAGCACTCCGGTCAAGTACGAGGATCTGCCTGATGAACTCAAAAAGAAGCATGACGAGATCAAGGCAACCCTCGAAGCCGAACTCATCGGCTCTTTCCACCGAACCCGCTCCCATGGCGTCAGGTGGAAGGGTTTCACACCTGAAGGCGCACTCGATGGAGTGGACTTGTCCGCCCCGTCAGAAGAACGCACCAGGTCGCTGCGTCAGGAGATCAACTACATGGTGGCTCATTCGCTGCACCACCACTCTGAGAACCTGGTGAACACTTTGGAGCGTGTCGCTCTGCGTGTGGTCCAGGAAATCATGAGCCACCGATATTCTCCGTCGGGACCAGCTCTGGGGACTTTCAAAGGAGAGATGCCACTCCAGTCCCATCCTCCATTGCCGTTCGCATGGGCGGCACCGGAACTGCCGAAATCATCGGCATACGTCGTCTACAAGATTGGTAGGGATCCTAGTGACTACCAATTCCTACCTGAGGCACCCAAGGAGATCCCGCACGGATACGCGTGCGCATACGTACCACCTTTGCAATACCAGGCACTCTCGAACCGAGGTTGCAACAGCAGGGGCCTGCGGAACAACGGGAGGAACGTCGGGAGTAGATCTTGAGAAGCAAACGTGGCTAGCTAAGTACGCCACTCCGACAAACCTCCAGAGCCCAGCTCCTGCGGTTGGCTTAGAACCGGAAAAGCAAGCATGGCTGGTTAAGTATGCCACCCGGTGAATCTTCGGGGTTCGACACCTTCAGCCATCACCGCGGATCAGATTTGTGCAATCCTGAAAGATCAGTTCGGCATGATGCCGAAAAGGAAGACGTTCGGCTATACCAAGCCGTACCCCAACGACTACGAACTGATCCCGCTACCACCCAAATATCGGCTCCCGGACTTCACCAAGTTTAGTGGATCGGATGGTTCCAGCTCCATCGAGCATGTGAGCCGATATTTGGCACAGGCTGGGCACGATCTCAGCATCGGACGAGTTGCGTGTGAGGTTCTTCGCACGATCCCTCACGGGATCGGCTTTCGGGTGGTACACATCGCTGCCACCGAACTCCATCCGGACTTGGAAGCGGTTGGAAGAAGCGGTTCCATGAGCGGTATCACTCGGAGGCTTCCGAGGTTGGTATTGCCGATCTAGCACAAGTACGACGAAGCGCGGGGAGACGGTGTCGAGAATACGTCCGGCGCTTCGGGACCATTAGGAACCGATGCTTTTCGGCTCATGTAAGTGAAAAGAAGCGGTCGAGTTGGCGGTGGTGGGTCTCTCATCATCGATTAAGGACGTGGCCTCCCAAGCGAGACTACCCTTCATTGGCGCACATGGTGCGAAGGCTGTCAGCATATGAGCAGCGCCACCCGGATGTTTACCAGGACAAGTTCAAGCGTGCAGTGACCCTGGTCGAGGCAGACGAGGATGAAGGTGCTGCGGGAGATCGAGAGGTAGCAGTGGCTGAATGGACTCGAGCGGCAGGCCCCGTGTCCTGCAAATGGGTGAAGCCACAAGGCCCTCCAAAAGGGTTCGACTTCGACGTGACCAAAGCGAGCAGATTTTTGATCTCTTACTCACGGAGAAGCATATAAAGGTACCCGAAGGCCACAAGATCCCCATGGTGCAAGAGCTGAACGGAAAGCCATACGCAAGTGGCATAACACGTTCACCCACACCACCAACGACTGCAGGGTGTGGCGGCAGCAGATCCAAATGGCGATAGAAAATGGACGGTTAATTTTCAACCGATACGCCATGAAGGTCGACACACACCCCTTCCCCGCCGTGAACATGGTGGAGTATACTTACCTTGGAGGGTGCCGGCCGGATTTCTCGTGCAATATCAACATGGTAGGACCTGGACACCACTCGGTAGGGACGGAGATGAGGGCAGCTGCTCTCATAGGAAAGATACAGAGGAAGCCGCTCCACGCGATCGGCTCCGCCAAGACGGCAAGCGCTACGTCACAGAGGGAGAAGTGAAAAACATAAGGTATCAACGACCTCTCTCTGATCACCTCCTCAATAAGTATGTGGGTCAGTATGACCAACGCCGGCGGTACAACGACGATGATGAACAAGATCGTCTGGCTAGGGACAAAAGGAGACGTCGTCGGCATGATCGCGAGGAGGGTGAGCACGAGCGCCGCGCCAAGGAAAAGTTGGGGGAGCGAGTCGACGAGGATAGGCACTGGGACTGTCCCTTCTTCAGACACTGCTGGGATTCAGGAATGAGCCGATTGCCCACAATCGGCGATTGCCCAGAATGCAACCGGAAGAAGAAGGAGGCAGCCAACGTATCCGTATTCAAGCGCCTAGGGCCTCTCCCGCCACAAAGCAAACGCGCTGAGTCCCCTCGGTTGGAAGATCTCGAAGATTCAGAAGACGAGGGAGAAGAAGAAGACGGTACCACCGACCAAGGTGGTGCCACGATAGACTCGGCCGTTCCCAAAGCGCGGGGTTCAGCGATTGCGCGGCTTGGAGGAAGCCGAAAGGTTATACTTGCATACATTGAGGAAGGCAAGGCCTGATCGCGGCTGCGAAAGTTCAGCGAACCCTGGATGAAGAGGGTCGTCCACGGAAAATGGAGTGGCGCCCCAAACAAAGGAAAGCCGATGATGAAACATCGGCTGGCACAAACATGGTGCTCGTTCTTCCGACGAAGCTTAGTGCTCCACGATTACACGATGCACTCAAGGTGGACGACAGCAAGTACACCAACGTGATAAAGTCAGAGATTGGGCTGGTTTTATCTACCGGCCTGAACGAGTAGCGAGAGCAAATCAATGAGCAAACATGGCGAGGCTGATCCTTATGATCGGCCCCAAAAAAATTATGAAGGGACATTACAAAACCTTCAACGAGCAAGCAACGTGGAGGCCGATTCCAGCAATCGGCCAAAATTATCCTCACCATCCATTCTGCCTGGGTTCAACATGTAATCCAACAGAGCCGATACCATCAATTCTCTTGACAGAATCGGCTCGGGGGGGCACCCAGGTGGACAAAACACAAGGATATTCAGTAGAAGCGTCCTGTAAATGCCTAGCAGCCTAAAATATCCTCTGGTGATGGGTATTGAAGTATGGGGGCCGATACATAAACCGGCCGAAAAATTCGAAATTTTTTAAGCACAGCCGATGCAGCAGACATCGACTTAAGGATATAAAAGCCGATGCATGGCCATCGACTCAAGAGGTATAACTGTCAGAGGATCAATGGAGCAGGAAGTGGACCACGAAGAGAGACTATGATGGAAGAACTCCTCAATGGAGTGGTTCAATTGTTCAATGGCTCAGATCCTCTCTTCAAGAACAATGCCAAGAGCAGCCTGGACGTGCAGATCAGGTCAAGGATGGATTGCCTCAGATCCACCAAAGGAAAGGAGCCGATCTGACCGGCAAGGCGCAGGAAGTAAACTGAAGAAGCTCGGGGGGCAGCTCACCCTGAAGGCTCTCTGCTCTGGGAAGCCGATTTTTGTTGAAATCGGCTGGCTCTGCGTTATGATTTGAGGTCAATGGCGACATGATTGGCTATTTCGCTACCTTTCTCGCCTTGACTAAAGCTCGGAGGGCCACTAACGCGGGAGGTGCTCTATTTTTGAGAGCCGATTGGAGTTGCATCGGCTGACCCTGCTTCATGATCTTCTCAGGGAGGAGAGCTGGGAAGGAAAGCCGTCGTCTTGTACGAGGTTTGGACCGTGCTGGTGCTGCCAGAAAAGGAAGGAGACTGGTTTCTCAAATTAGCCGATGAGCAGTCATCGGCTATGGGATTGCAAAATACCACGGTCAAGAAAAAAAAAATCCGATTCGTTGCTATCGGTCTTGGTGCGGCAAGCGGAAGGATGGAAATTGGATTAATGGAGAGAGAAATTGAAAGAACGAGTTCTCATTAATTCAAAGGAGCGGCTTTACGGGAAGAGCCGATGGCTCTCAAAAGAGGGATCTGGTGCCTAGTGCACTGCTACTACTAGTCCTACTCTACTAGTCGTCGTTGTCCTCATCATCGCCGTCGTCGAGGTCGTCGGCGCTGCTCCCAGGAAGCTCCTCGCCGCTGCTGCCCCAGCCGTCGGCTGGAGCTTCCTCCTCCTCCTCGTCATCATCATCATCCTCGCTATCCGCCCAACTGCGGAAGCGCTTCGTCGGCGGATACCCAGCAGAGGAAGAGGAATCATCTTCCTCTTCCTCCTCTTCTCCTTCCTCGTCGTCATCGTCGTCCTCACTGTCCGCCCACATGCGGGAGCGCTTCTTCGACGGGAGCCTGGCGGAGGGGGATGCCTTGGTCTTCTTTGCTTCTCCTTCTTTCTTCTCTTTGTCAGAGGAGATGGGGTTCGCCCCGGAGTGGAGGTCGTCCTCTTTCTTGTTCTTCGGCGACGATTGGAGGGGAGGCTTGAGGCGAGAGGAGGAAGAAGAAGACATGGCTGCAGGGGAAGAGGGTTTTTTGGCGCTGGTGGACGAGAGCGAGCAGGGGGATGGCGTGGTGAACCGATTGGCACAGATAAATAAAGAGAGTGTAGTGGAGATTTAATGCCATAACGGTTCTCGAGGATGTGATGCCGAAATTGTCGATTCGTACAGAGAAGCCCAGGAGGCGAGGCGTAATGATGAAGATTCTGCGGCAGTTCTGCTCTGCCACGACATGGCCCGACGAAAGAAAAGCGTAATAATTTTGGAAATGTCATTTCCAAAACCAGGGGGGCATGTGTTATCACCAGAATTTGACCGAGTCAGAGGTGGGCCGCGATCAAGATGGACTTGAAGATATATATATAGAAGAAATACGTGAATCGGCCTTACATGCAAAGTTTGGGCTAGTTTGCCCTTGTATCTGTAACATATTAGGTTATGTGTCGATTAGGAGTTAGAGTTTTACCCGTGCACGGTTAGGTGCACGCTTGAGTTAGAAAGTCCCCTGGACTATAAATATGTATCTAGGGTTTATGAAATAAACAACAACCAACGTTCAACACAAACAAATCTCGGCGCATCGCCAACTCCTTCGTCTCGAGGGTTTCTCCGGTAAGCACCATGCTGCCTAGATCGCATCTTGCGATCTAGGCAGCACAAGCCTATCTTGTTGTTCATGCGTTGCTCGTGCTTGAAGCCTTTTGATGGCGAGCAACGTAGTTATCTTAGATGTGTTAGGGTTAGCGTTGTTCTTCGTATCATATCGTTGTCGTAGTGCGACCCTTATGCATCTAGCCGCCCTTACACCTATCTTAGGTGTAGGGGCGGCACCCCGCTTGATCATAGTTTAGTAGATCCGATCCGTTACGGTTGCTCCTTGTTCTACAAGGATTAGTTTAATATCCGCACTAGTTAGGCCCTACAAAGGGTTGGAGGATCCAGCGGCGTGTAGGGTGACGTTTGCTAGCCCTAGAAAGGATGTTCCGGGGATCAACCTCGTGTTGGTTTTTAGGCCCTGTCTAGGATCGGCTTACGGTCACCGTGCGCGAGCGCGAGGCCCAATCGTGAGTAGGATGATCCGATTATGCGGTGAAAACCCTAAATCGTCGTAGATCTCATTAGCTTTATCTTGATCAAGCAGGACCACCATATATTCGGACACCTCGTTCGAATCATGGGTGGATCGGCTCTTTGAGCCGATTCACGGGATAACTTCGAGAGCCGATCGAGGCTCGTATTTAATGTTTACGTGTATGCCATGCGAGGAAACTAAGCGAGGCATCATCCACACCTTCCTGACCAGGTATAGGTCAGGTGGCACGCCCTTGCGATAGCATCGGACGTGTGACCAGGAGGCTTTGCGGGCCGTCGCTCTGAGGGACTGGGGCCAGCCGCAGCCCTAGTTGTTCCCGGCTCTACTGTGTTGCATGTCTCTGCCCGCCAGTGGGTTTCTGACGTCAACAACAGTTCACTAGAGGTGTATCTCCCATAAGATAAAAGCATGTTGGGTGAACAAATTACAGTCGGGCAATTGACAAATAGAGAGAGCATAACAATGCACATACATGTCATGATAAGTATAGTGAGATTTAATTGGGCATTACGACAAAGTACATAGACCGCCATCCAAGCTGCATCTATGCCTAAAAAGTCCACCTTCGAGGTTATCATCCGAACCCCTTCCGGTATTAAGTTGCAAAGCAACGAGACAATTGCATTAAGTATGGTGCGTAATGTAATCAACAACTACATCCTCGGACATAGCGCCAATGTTTTATCCCTAGTGGCAACGAGCACAACACAACCTTAGAACTTTACATCACTTCGTCCCGAGTGTCAATGTAGGCATGAACCCACTATCGAGCATAAATACTCCCTCTTGGAGTTAAAAGCAAAAACTTGGCCGAGCCTCTACTAGTAACGGAGAGCATGCAAGATCATAAACAACACATATGTAATAACTTGATAATTAACATAACATGGTATTCTCTATCCATCGGATCCCGACAAACACAACATAGAGTATTACAGATAGATGATCTTGATCATGTTAGGCAGCTCACAAGATCCAACAATGAAGCACAATGAGGAGAAGACAACCATCTAGATACTGCTATGGACCCATAGTCCAGGGGTGAACTACTCACTTATCACTCCGGAGGCGACCATGGCGGTGTAGAGTCCTCCGGGAGATGAATCCCCTCTCCGGCAGGGCGCGGGAGGAGATCTCCGAGAATCCCCGAGATGGGATCGGCGGCGGCGGCGTCTCGGTAAGGTTTTCCGTATCGTGGTTTTTCGCATCGGGGGTTTCGCGACGGAGGCTTTAAGTAGGCGGAAGGGCGAGTCGGGGGCTGACGAGGGGCCCACACCACGGGGCGGCGCGGGCCCCCCTTGGCCGCGCCGCCATGTGGTTTGGCCACCTCGTGGCCCCACTTCGTATGGTCTTCGGTCTTCGGAAGGTTCGTGGCGAAATAGGCCCACGGGTCTTCGTTTCGTCCAATTCCGAGAATATTTCGTTACTAGGATTTACGAAACCAAAAACAGCAGAAAACGACAAGCGGCACTTCGGCATCTTGTTAATAGGTTAGTTCCGAGAAAATGCACGAATATGACATAAAGTGTGCATAAAACATGTAGGTATCATCAATAATATGGCATAGAACATAAGAAATTATCGATACGTCGGAGACGTATCAAGCATCCCCAAGCTTAGTTACTGCTCGTCCCGAGCGGAGTAAAACGATAACAAAGATAATTTACGAAGTGATATGCCATCATAACCTTGATCATACTATTTGTAAACATATGTAGTGGATGCAGCGATCAAAACAATGGTAATGACATGAGTAAACAAGTGAATCATAAAGCAAAGACTTTTCATGAATAGTACTTCAAGACAACTATTAATAAGTCTTGCATAAGAGTTAACTCATAAAGCAATAAATCAAAGTAAAGGTATTGAAGCAACACAAAGGAAGATAAAGTTTCAGCGGTTGCTTTCAACTTGTAACATGTATATCTCATGGATAATAGTCAACATAGAGTAATATAACAAGTACAATATGCAAATATGTAGGAATCAATGCACAGTTCACACAAGTGTTTGCTTCTTGAGGTGGAGAGAGATAGGTGAAGCTGACTCAACATAAAAGTAAAAGAATGGTCCTTCAAAGAGGAAAGCATCGATTGCTATATTTGTGCTAGAGCTTTTATTTTGAAAACATGAAACAATTTTGTCAACGGTAGTAATAAAGCATATGAGTTATGAAAGTTATATCTTACAAGTTGCAAGTCTCATGCATAGTATACTAATAGTGCCCGCACCTTGTCCTAATTAGCTTGGACTACCGGATCTTTGCAATGCACATGTTTTAACCAAGTGTCACAATGGGGTACCTCCATGCCGCCTGTACAAAGGTCTAAGGAGAAAGCTCGCATTTTGGATTTCTCGCTTTTGATTATTCTCAACTTAGACATCCATACCGGGACAACACGGACAACAGATAATGGACTCCTCTTTAATGCATAAGCATGTGGAAACAATTATTATTCTCATATGAGATTGAGGATATATGTCCAAGACTGAAACTTCCACCATGAATCATGGCTTTAGTTAGCGGCCCAAAGTTCTTCTCTAACAATATGCATGCTCCAACCATAAAGGTGGTAGATCTCTCTTACTTCGAGACAAGACGGACATGCATAGCAACTCACATGATATTCAACAAAGAATAGTTGATGGCGTCCCAGAAGCATGGTTATCGCACACCAAGCAACTTAATAAGAGATAAAGTGCATAAGTACATATTCAATACCACAATAGTTTTTAAGCTATTTGTCCCATGAGCTATATATTGCAAAGGTGAATGATGGAATTTTAAAGGTAGCACTCAAGCAATTTACTTTGGAATGGCGGATAAATACCATGTAGTAGGTAGGTATGGTGGACACAAATGGCATAGTGGTTGGCTCAAGTATTTTGGATGCATGAGAAGTATTCCCTCTCGATACAAGGTTTAGGCTAGCAAGGTTATTTGAAACAAACACAAGGATGAACGGTGCAGAAAAACTCACATAAAAGAAATATTGTAAACATTATAAGACTCTACACCGTCTTCCTTGTTGTTCAAAACTCAATACTAGATATTATCTAGACTCTAGAGAAACCAAATAGGCAAACCAAATTAGCAAGCTCTAAGTATTTCTTCATTAATGGGTGCAAAGTATATGATGCAAGAGCTTAAACATGAGCACAACAATTGCCAAGTATCAAATTATCCAAGACATTTTAGAGTTACTACATGTAGCATTTTCCAATTCCAACCATATAACAATTTAACGAAGAAGAAACTTCGCCATGAATACTATGAGTAGAGCCTAAGGACATATTTGTCCATATGCTACAGAGGAGCGTGTCTCTCTCCCATAAAGTGAATGCTAGGATCCATTTTATTCAAACAAAACAAAAAACAAAAACAAACCGACGCTCCAAGCAAAGTGCATAAGATGTGACGGAATAAAAATATAGTTTCGGGGAGGAACTGATAATGTTGTCGATGAAGAAGGGGATGCCTTGGGCATCCCCAAGCTTAGACGCTTGAGTCTTCTTAGAATATGCAGGGGTGAACCACCGGGGCATCCCCAAGCTTAGAGCTTTCACTCTCCTTGATCATATTGTATCATCCTCCTCTCTTGATCCTTGAAAACTTCCTCCACACCAAACTCGAAACAACTCATTAGAGGGTTAGTGCATAATAAAAATTAACATGTTCAGAGGTGACACAATCATTCTTAACACTTCTGGACATTGCATAAAGCTACTTGGACATTAATGGATCAAAGAAATTCATCCAACATAGCAAAAGAGGCAATGCGAAATAAAAGACAGAATCTGTCAAAACAGAACAGTCCGTAAAGATGGATTTTATTAGGCCACCAGACTTGCTCAAATGAAAATGCTCAAATTGAATTAAAGTTGCGTACATATCTGAGGATCATGCACGTAAATTGGCTTAATTTTCTGAGCTACCTACAGGGAGGTAGACCCAGATTCGTGACAGCAAAGAAATCTGGAAGCTGCGCAGTAATCCAAATCTAGTACTTACTTTACTATCAAAGACTTTACTTGGCACAACAAAACTCAAAACTAAGATAAGGAGAGGTTGCTACAGTAGTAAACAACTTCCAAGACACAAATATAAAACAAAAATACTGGAGTAAAAACATGGGTTGTCTCCCATAAGCGCTTTTCTTTAACGCCTTTCAGCTAGGCGCAGAAAGTGTATCTCAAGTTACATCGAGAGATGAAGCATCAACATCATAATTTGTTCTAATAATAGAATCATAAGGTACCTTCATTCTCTTTCTAGGGAAGTGTTCCATACCTTTCTTGAGAGGAAATTGATATTTAATATTACCTTCCTTCATATCAATAGTAGCACCAACGGTTCGAAGAAAAGGTCTTCCCAATATAATGGGGCAAGATGCATTGCATTCAATATCCAAGACAACAAAATCAACGGGGACAAGGTTATTGTTAACCATAATATGAACATTATCAACTCTCCCCAAAGGTTTCTTTTTAGCATTATCAGCGAGATTAACATCCAGATAACAATTTTTCAATGGTGGCAAGTCAAGCATATCATAGACTTTTTTAGGCATAACGAAATACTTGCACCAAGATCACATAAAGCATTACAATCAAAATCTTTGACTCTCATTTTAATGATGGGCTCCCAACCATCCTCTAGCTTTCTAGGAATAGAAGTTTCAAGTTTTAGTTTCTCTTCTCTAGCTTTTATGAGAGCATTTGTAATATGTTTTGTGAAAGCCAAGTTTATAGCACTAGCATTAGGACTTTTAGCAAGTTTTTGCAAGAACTTTATAACTTCAGAGATGTGGAAATCATCAAAATCTAAATCATTACAATCTAAAGCAATGGGATTTATCATCCCCAAGGTTGGAAAAAATTTCAGCAGTTTTATCACAAGCAGTTTCAGCAGTTTTAGCAGTTTCGGGTAATTTTGCGCGCTTTGCACTAGGAGTAGAAACATTGCCAACACCAATTATTTTACCATTGATAGTAGGAGGTGCAGCAACATGTGAATCATTAGCATTGCTAGTGGTGGTAATAGTCCAAACTTTAGCTACATTTTCCTTTTTAGCTAGTTTTTCATTTTCTTCTCTATCCCACCTAGCACGCAGTTCAGCCATTAATCTTATATTCTCATTAATTCTAACTTGGATGGCATTTGCTGTAGTAACAATTTTATTTTCAATATCCTCAGGTTTAGCAGCCATTTTATTAATTAAAGAAGATTGTGACGCTGACATGTATGAGATTCGGGTTTCAGCATTTGCAAGTTTAGTTTGCAATCCAGAAATCTCCTTATTCAGATTCTCAAGTTGATTTCCTATATTCTTCAACAAGGTAGATTGCTCATTCATAGTTTTAGTAAACAATTTATTTTGCTCATATTGTGATTGCATAAAGCTCTTGGTGGATCTTTCAATTTCTAACATCTTTTCCTCATTAGGCGAGACATATCTACCATAAGAGTTATTATTAGCAGGATTTGGCCTAGAATTTTGAGCAACCAATGAATCTAACGGAACATTATTAGGATCAACATTAGTCCTACCATTAACAAGCATAGACATAGTAGCATCAATCTTATCACTCAAGGAAGGGGTTTCTTCAACAGAATTTACCTTCTTACCTTGTGGAGCTCTTTCCGTATGCCATTCAGAGTAATTAACCATCATGTTATCAAGGAGCTTTGTTGCTTCACCAAGAGTGATGGACATAAAGGTACCTCCAGCAGCTGAATCCAATAAATTCCGCGAAGAAAAATTTAGTCCTGCATAGAAGGTTTGGATGATCATCTAAGTAGTCAGTCCATGGGTTGGGCAATTTTTAACCAAAGATTTCATTCTTTCCCAAGCTTGAGCAACATGTTCATTATCCAATTGTTTAAAATTCATTATGCTACTCCTCAAAGATATAATTTTAGCAGGGGGATAATATCTACCAATAAAAGCATCCTTGCATTTAGTCCATGAATCAATACTATTCTTAGGCGGAGATAGCAACCAATCTTTAGCTCTTCCTCTTAATGAGAAAGGAAACAATTTTAATTTTATAATATCACCATCTACATCTTTATACTTTTGCATTTCACATAGTTCAACAAAATTATTGAGATGGGCAGCAGCATCATCGGAACTAACACCGAGAAAATTGCTCTCGCATAACAAGATTCGAGTAAAGCAGGTTTAATTTCAAAGAATTCTGCTGTAGTAGCAGGTGGAGCAATAGGTGTGCATAGGAAATCATTATTATTTGTGCTAGTGAAGTCACACAACTTAGTATTTTCAGGGTTGGCCATTTTAGCAGTAGTAAATAAAACAAACTAGATAAAGTAAATGCAAGTAAACTAATTTTTTTGTGTTTTTGATATAGCAAACAAGACGAGTAAATAAAGTAAAGCTAGCAACTAATTTTTTTGTGTTTTGATATAAGTGCAGCAAACAAAGTAGTAAATAAAATAAAGCAAGACAAAAACAAAGTAAAGAGATTGAGAAGTGGAGACTCCCCTTGCGGCGTGTCTTGATCTCCCCGACAACGGCGCCGGAAAAAGAGCTTGATGGCGTGTATTTCACACGTTCGTTGGGCAACCCCAAGAGGAAGGTATGATGCGCACAGCGGCAAGTTTTCCCTCAGAAAGAAACCAAGGTTTATCGAACCAGGAGGAGCCAAGAAGCACGTTGAAGGTTGATGGCGGCGGGATGTAGTGCGGCGCAACACCGGGGATTCCGGCGCCAACGTGGAACCTGCACAACACAACCAAAGTACTTTGCCCCAACGAAACGGTGAGGTTGTCAATCTCACCGGCTTGCTGTAACAAAGGATTAAACGTATTGTGTGGAAGATGATTGTTTGCGAGAGAAAACAGTAAAAACAAGTATTGCGGCAGATTTGTATTTCGAGTATTAAAGAATGGACCGGGGTCCACGGTTCACTAGAGGTGTCTCTCCCATAAGATAAAAGCATGTTGGGTGAACAAATTACAGTCGGGCAATTGACAAATAGAGAGAGCATAACAATGCACATACATGTCATGATAAGTATAGTGAGATTTAATTGGGCATTACGACAAAGTACATAGACCGCCATCCAAGCTGCATCTATGCCTAAAAAGTCCACCTTCGAGGTTATCATCCGAACCCCTTCCGGTATTAAGTTGCAAAGCAACGAGACAATTGCATTAAGTATGGTGCGTAATGTAATCAACAACTACATCCTCGGACATAGCGCCAATGTTTTATCCCTAGTGGCAACAGCACAACACAACCTTAGAACTTTACGTCACTTGTCCCAGGTGTCAATGCAGGCATGAACCCACTATCGAGCATAAATACTCCCTCTTGGAGTTAAAAGCAAAAACTTGGCTAGAGCCTCTACTAGTAACGGAGAGCATGCAAGATCATAAACAACACATATGTAATAACTTGATAATTAACATAACATGGTATTCTCTATCCATCGGATCCCGACAAACACAACATAGAGTATTACAGATAGATGATCTTGATCATGTTAGGCAGCTCACAAGATCCAACAATGAAGCACAATGAGGAGAAGACAACCATCTAGCTACTGCTATGGACCCATAGTCCAGGGGTGAACTACTCACTCATCACTCCGGAGGCGACCATGGCGGTGTAGAGTCCTCCAGGAGATGAATCCCCTCTCCGGCAGGGCGCCGGAGGAGATCTCCAGAATCCCCCGAGATGGGATCGGCGGCGGCGGCGTCTCAGTAAGGTTTTCCGTATCGTGGTTTTTCGCATCAGGGGTTTCGCGACGGAGGCTTTAAGTAGGCGGAAGGGCAGAGTCGGGGGGCTGACGAGGGGCCCACACCACAGGGCGGCGCGGGCCCCCCCTTGGCCGCGCCGCCATGTGGTTTGGCCACCTCGTGGCCCCACTTCGTATGCTCTTCGGTCTTCTGGAAGGTTCGTGGCGAAATAGGCCCCTGGGTCTTCGTTTCGTCCAATTCCGAGAATATTTCGTTACTAGGATTTATGAAACCAAAAACAACGAGAAAACAGACAAGCGGCACTTCGGCATCTTGTTAATAGGTTAGTTCTAGAAAATGCACGAATATGACATAAAGTGTGCATAAAACATGTAGGTATCATCAATAATATGGCATAGAACATAAGAAATTATCGATACGTCGGAGACGTATCAGTAAACATGGAGTGCCCAAGAAGATCGTGTCGGATCGAGGATCCGTGTTCACATCAGCATTTTGGAAGCAACTACACGAAGCTTTAGGATCCAAGTTGGACTATAGCACCGCCTATCATCCTCAGACAGGTGGACAAACGGAGAGAACTAACCAGATCCTAGAGGATATGCTTAGGGCTTGTGCCCTAGACTTCGGAGGATCATGGGATGAGCACTTGCCATTAGCAGAATTTTCATACAATAATAGCTATCAAAGCAGCATCAAGATGGCACCGTTCGAAGCTTTGTATGGAAGGAAGTGTAGATCACCCATATGTTGGTATGAAGCTGGAGCAAGCAAGGAGTTTAATCCTGATTATGTCAAGGAAAAGCAACAAATCATTGACATCATAAGAGATAGGTTGAAGATAGCCCAAAGCCGACAAAAGAGTTATGCAGATCAGAAGAGAAGGACATGGGAGTCACAAGTTGGGGACATGGTATATCTTAAGGTAAGCCCGATGAAAGGACTCCAGAGATTTGGAGTAAAGGGAAAGTTAAGCCCTAGATACATCGGACCTTTCAAGATTCTGAGTCAAAACCGAGGGTTAGCTTTTGAATTAGAACTACCAGGAAGGCTATCTCAGGTTCACAACGTATTCCATGTGTCGCAACTCAGAAAGTGTTTGAAGACCCCAGATGAGCCAGTATCACATGAAGAACTTGAGTTACAACCAGATTTGACCTACATTGAGAAGCCAGCAAAGATTCTTGAGGAGAACTGGAAACAACTCAGGAATCGAGCTATTAAGTACTGCAAGATACAATGGAAGCATCACCCCGAGAGGGAAGCTATCTGGGAAAAAGAGGAAGACCTGAGGAAATCATACCCCGAACTTTTCAGGTATTACAACCACAACTTCGGGACGAAGTTTTCTTTAAGGGGGAAAGGCTGTAATGTCCCAGGTTTAGAGACGATCGAGGGGTAGATTTTAGAAAGGGATGTGCATTTCATTGCAAATTTTGGGGAAATTTCGCGCTTTTAAACAAAAACTGCATCGAAGGAAGACAAGTTTCTCTCTCGACACCTTACAGGGTTAGGGTTTCGAGAGTGCGACAAACCTGTTCCTTATTCAACTAAACTAGGGTTTTAAGAAGAGAGGGGAGAGTTTGCATCACAACTTTAAGTTGCATGATTGAATTCTAAATTAAGTTGTATGATTGAATTCAAAACAAATTTGAATTTGAATTTCAAATTCAAACATCAAATGGATATCTCATTATTCACACTTGAGCTAATTCAATAAACAATTATAAGTAATCAAGAATATAAATAGAATAACAATTTTAGAAAGCTCATTAAGAAAAATTGAGCTTTATTGATATTCACACAAAATACAATGTCAATTACAATATCCAGAATTGAGATATAAATTTACAACACATTACAAGAATTGGAGAAATAGAAAATTAAAAGAAAAAGAAAAGAAAATTACAAAGAAGATGATCTATCCTAAATTCTATAAGATGAGTTGATCTTCATCTTGATCATTCCAAAGTCCCCTGCACACAAACACAACAAATAGAGATTATGCCAAGTGGTAAAACCACTTGGCAGGTTAGTAGAAGAATGGAATTGAGCAGATATGGATCAGCTCTGCCGAGCTGATCAACTCACAGCCAAGGACCAAGCCAGATACCAAGTACTGATACACACACACAGCCTAGCAGCTCACCAGGTCTTGTGCATGCTCAACAGCACACACAAGCCAGAAGAGTCACCAAATTGGTGCCAGGCCAAGCTGTCGACCAGGGAGAGCAAGGGAACACCAAATATAAACTTTTCAGAGCCCAACCCTAGCTGTTCATCGACAGCAGCTTCACTGGGTAAGTCACCAAGAACACAAGAACACTAGAACACAAGAACAACAGCTACGCTGTTCGGTATATTCCACAGTCACCAGAAACAATCCAAGCATCAAGCTTACAAGGAGGAGCAGGGCAAGCTCATAATCCAACCAGAAGAAATCCTCTACAACAACACCATAATCTAGGAGCTGGAGTGAGGTATACATATCATCATGAAGAAACCTGAGGGTTTTGTTCATAAATTGCACAGGCATGATCTCAAGCACACCAAAAGGGTAGGAAATCATGTTTGTGTCATCATCTGGCTGTCTAGCCATTTGGTGCAAGCAAACATATGGAAAGCCAGGAGGAAAACCAACCCAGGGAACATTGGTCATACCAAACCAGTGGCATAATCAAAGAAATCCAACAAGGGAAGATCCTATCTAGCTAGCCAGGTTCACCTATCACCTAAGACCATTACACCATCAGACAAATAAGCAATTGTGCCTATTTTTATTTGTCAACAGCCAAGATCACTGGAAATCTAACAAGGAATTGTCCAGTGATGCATTCATCAAGCCACAGCCAGCCAACGAGGGTGGGAGCTTCTGCAAACGACAGAAATGCTTGTTGAGGCCACCTCAACCACTAAAACAATAAATCCACCAAGCCCAGCACATCACATCATCACCCAATAGGGTTCAGTATGAGCTAGGGTACCCAACCAGTGGTTGGCATCCCTCTAGTCTCATCAATTCATCCATGAGATCATTACTGCTAAGCAGTTCACATCATTTATCCATTTAATAAAGCAAGGAAATACAGATAAATGAAACAATCAAGTAATAAAGCACCAGCATCTTGCCAGTGATCCAAGGGATCACTGCAAACATCAACAGATGCTTGGGCAAGTAAAATAATCCACCAGCACAAGCCAGAAGGTCACACAGACACTAGGAAAAGCCTCAGTGAGGTTGGAACAGCAGTCCAGCATCAAGAAACTGATGATCAGTTGATCATCAAGGCTTGACAGAGCATGAAAATACATGCTAAAGCCAAGCCTAGCACCAACCATAGATCATATGAATTAAACAGCCACAGATCATGAATAATTACATCACAGATAAGCAAATACATGATTTACAACTGTATCCAGTAGCACACCAACAACATGTGGAGTTAATTAGCCAATACACAAGCTAAACAGAGCTTTACAGTGAAGAAAAGCCCAAGAACACTAAACAGATAGCACTGGTTCTTGCAACTTTACAAGAATTTACACATAACCATCTAGCCAGGGAAGCAAACATGAATCCACTTAAATTATGGCAAGCCATGAGTATCACAGCAAGCTCATGAGCAAGTATAGAGGCAACACAGAAGAAGAACTAGCATGAACACGAGCATAGGATCAGCAGCGCAAACATAAGCTATGGTCATGGCAGTAGAGCAACAGCAGCAGCTAGCCAGAAGCGCCGCAGCAGCACACACGCAAGCACAGCAAGCACAAGCAGGAAAGGCAGGCCAGCGGCGGAGCTAGTCGAACAGGAGCAGATGGAGCAGAGTGAGAGAGAGAGAGAAAAGGCGTAGAGCACTCACCGGTGGGGAAGCCAATGAACACGGCCGTGGCGGCCACAGCGGCACACGCCGGGCGAACGGCGGCGCCAGCCAGGCCAGGCCACGGCGGAGAAGAAGCACCAGCACCACCACGGCGAGGCTCGCGGTGGCGTCACGGCGCCAGAGGCGCCAGAGAGAAGACCACGGCTTCTCCAACGCACGGCGGCGATGAACGCCGAAGAGCCTGGCGCACTGGAGGGTCGAGGTCGAGCGAGCGGGAACGTGAGCGTCAGATCGACGCGGACCACCGTGTCCGCCGTCGAAAGGCGGATCAGATCCACCTGATCTCGCCGGCGGCGATGGCCTGGGTTGGCTGGAGAAATTCCGAGAAGGGGGCGGCGACGAGGAGGTCGCGAGAGCGAGAGAGAGATGTTAGGGTTTCTGCGCGAGGAGAGAGGAGAGGACGAATGGGCCGACCGAGCCCAAAGGGTGGCTCGGGTTCGACCTAACCCGTTGGGCCACCCTGACAGGTGGGGCCCAAGGGTATTTAGGTCATTTCACAAAATCATAAAATACTGAAACTTTGAAATTGTATAAGAAATGTTTAATAGCTCTAAAAAAATAATTAAAAATATGAAAATAGATCAGCATAAAATTCTCTGTCATAATAAAATACAAAAGAGAATTTTTGAAGACAATTAAGAATAAGTCTTCATTTCATGATTTAAATAATCATTTAAATCACACATATAATTTTCAATAATAAAAATAAGTCCATTAATGCATTTGGACTTCAACAACACCTTGACAACATATCAAGGTTGTATACTACTTTAAATAAAGAATCCCTAAATTATTCTTAGTACTAACCTCTTACATGAAATAATAACAACATCGGAAGGGGGGAACAAACCCTAAAACTGGAATCATGCATAATTGCTTCTTTAACCATTGCCCTTATCGGACAATGATGCTATTTTTCAGAACCAGAGGACAAGGGTCAGTCCACACCATCCAACTGCAGAACTTTGCAGTGTTCAGGCAAGTTCATCACTTGCTCATGTCATTCGAGTATCTTTATCAAATTACTTGCAAAGTACTATGATTATCACTCTTGCATAAAAACCAAAACCACTATTTTCATAACTATGAATATGACTATGTGGTTGGCAATGAAACCATGGATTGTGTTGATATTGTGGAGGTTCCATTGCAAGGGTTAATATCCATCTAGGATTAACAACAAATGTCGTCTAGTGATTCTTGTGCCGTAATATCCGTGTTAACCATAAGATCCGGAGTGGGACGGAGTAGTCAAAAGTGTTTCCACCTCTCGTTCATCAACGGATGCGCTTTACTGTAGACACTTGTATCTGTCAGGGCAAGCGGTTGGCTGGGGAAGCCTTAAGTCCCCACGGCATAGTCCGTAGACACTTGTCGCTCGAAGAACAAGCGCTTGTCTGGGGAAGCCTTAAGTCCCCACGGTATTGCGGTCTATGATGGGTTGCAGCTACCGGCGAAGGAGTTTGGTTAACGAGTCCCAAACTGTTGTCGTGGTCGGGGTCCACCCGTGAGTGGGAATAATGGGACCGACGAGGACCCAGGGTCGGGGTATGCAACAAAGGGTGGGTGTTCGAGGTAGCGGAGGAACATGATTGGCTAGACCTTATACCGGGCGTCACACCATAGGAAGTGTGGACGGGAAAGCTGCCCGGTTGGCACCAAGGTTAAGATCTCTTATGGGTAAAGCAACACACCTCTGCAGAGTGTAAAGAACCGTGACCTGTCACTCCCTGTTCCGGGATATGGAACTGCGAACGCGGCCGGAAAGGAACTCCATGAAGTTCTAGTAAACCGGTGAAGGCTGACGGACATAGCTCTTTGAAATAAAAGCAATCTATTGAAGAAATGTTTATCAAAACCTGCATTGGTATTAGACTTTCTGGTCTAATATCGTAGTTAGTGCATTAAACACCTCTTTCCTATAATGAACTTGTTGAGTACGCTCGTACTCATCCCACTCTTAAATCCCTTGCTTAGATTGTCTGAATCGTCTGGAGGAGTACTACGACAACCATGAAGGAGCCGAGATCATCGGCTATGAAGAACCAGACCTCTCGGGAGGTATTGAAGGCGTAGACTACCTTGTAGTCTACGGAACCGGGGAGGCTTCCGGAGAAGAACAAGCCTAGAAGCACTGAGTAGTAGTAGTAGTAGCCGAGCAGTGGGAGCTCTTAGTATTTAGCTGCTCGAGGTAATAAATGTATAACCTAGTGAAACTTCTATATTGTAAGTTAAGGTGGGTTCGCCTCGAACCCAGGAGTATCCCTCTTAGGACCCAAGAGGAGCTCCAAGACAATATATGTTTGATGCTTGTAATAATAAGTGAATGAGTTATGGACCCTGCTATGTTCTGTTGTACTACTCTGAGGGATGTAATATTTGCGGAATGGTACTTCGTGAATGTTATATCAACGACTGGCATACTACAACATGTAGTGGTATGCAGGGTCACCACAAGGAACACCAAATTTCTCCAAGATCTAGATCTAGTGGATTCCCCTCACAAAGAGAGGGATTTGATTGGTAGGAATGTAGATCTAGATCTCCTCTTCCTTTTCCCTCAAAAAGATTCAAGAAGCATAGGAGGAGTAGAGGGAAAGGAAAGCTCTCAAGGTCAACAATGGTGGAGAGCACAAAGGGGAAGAGGTAGCTACCCAAGGAGGAATAAGGGGGGCTTAAATACCCCCTCCCATCGAAATATGACCGTTTGGGTCAGCTCAGGCCGGATTTTCTGGGCCGGATATTTGCAAAATATCCGGGCCCCGAAAAACGGCTAAGGACCATGAGAAAACATGCCCCTGGATGGGGCCCGGACATTTGGCCGGATATTTGCCCGGATTTGTCCAAAAACAGGATTTTTCCGGGGGGGGGGGGGATTATCCGCCCCAAACTTGGGCCGGAATATCCGCCCCCCTGAAAACTGGCAGAAACATCAAACTGAAACGGGCATAACTTTAGCATCCGGACTCCGATTTTGATGATCTTGGGCTTGTTTTAAAGCTAGGAACAAGCTCTACAAGATCATGCAGGAAACCATCATAGTCCAACAAGGGAGGATAGAAACAAATGATGAAAGGTTTGACCTATCTAAAAAAGACATACCGGTAAAACTTCCAATCTTGAAAATGCAACAAGTTGCCCGTGCAAAAACTGATGAACTAGAGCTTGTCATGAGAATAAGCACAAGCTCTAAATCATCACATGGATAAGATCCAAATAATAACCAAGAAAGATGATGAACCAAACTCGAAAACGCAACAAGTGATCTATGCAAAATCCGTTTTCGATGAACTAGAGCTTGTCATGAGAATAAGCACAAGCTCTAAAACATCACATGGATAAGGTCCAAATAACAACCAAGAAATATGATGCAAGGATGCAAAGGTTTGAGCTCTCTCCGAACGATACGATCGAGTTACTCACTCGAGAGCCCTCTTGATAGTACGGCAACTAAACTATAAACCGGTCTCCAACTACACTATGAGACCGGTGAGAAAGAAACTCTATCAAGAGCAAACCTTACACTTGCGCATTCCACTTGAGCTTGATGACGACGATCTTGACCTCAACAAGATGGAACGCCTTTCTTGCTTGTGCTTGCTTGACGAAGTCTTGTAGATTGTTCCCCCATAAACCACCATGGGAGAGCTTCTTCTTCGGCGCATCTTCACATAACCATGACCACCATGTGGATTGCTCCCCCATAATCCACCATGGGAGAGCTTCTTCTTCGGCGCATCTTCACATATCCATGAACACCATATGGATGGCTAGACTCAAGCAAAGGATCTCTTCGAGATGGCTCATCTTGAACTTGCACATCATTTCTCCATGGTAAGCTTCAAGCTTATGAAATCTTCGAGTTGGCTCATCTTGAACTTGCACTTCATTTCTCCATTCTTCATCATGTTGATGTCTTGAAGTAACTTGAGGGCTCACTTCATCTTCATCTTCAAGACATACTTGACACTTGATATCCTTCATCAATTTCTTCTTATTGCAACCTTGAAGCCAACATATGGTTCAAGAATTGCCTATGGACAACTCCTACAAATATAACTCAATGCAAACATTAGTCCATAGGGATTGTCATTAATTACCAAAACCACACATGGGGGCTCCATGCACTTTCAATCTCCCCCATTTTGGTAATTGATGACAATCTCTTTGAGAGGGTTTATATAAGGAATTTAAGTAACAAATAAGTTGAATATATAGAGCAAACTCCCCCATAATATATGCATGTGTGAATGATCTTGACTTTCATTGCATATATTGGCATTCAAAGCCTAGTAGAGTTTCCTCTAAATATTCAACTATGCAAAGCAACAAGATGCAATGCAATAAAGGCACATGCTTAAGCACAAAGCAAAGACATAACCAAATTCCCTTAAACCCTCCAAACTTCTCCCCCATTGGCACCAATTGCCGAAATGGGTGAAAAATTTAGAAGGCCAATATAGTGAGAGTTCCTCCATAGCGTGTGCATTTCTCATAATTTGAGTGGAATCAAATGCACATATCCAATGACGAATATTCGGAAGGAATCACACTATAGATAGGATCAAAGATTGCAAAAAGATAACAAAGTCTAGAAGCTTCAACAAATGAAGCAAGCAACCAAATGAACCACAAAGAGGATACCAAAAGAAAGATAGATATTATGATAAGATCAAGAAGATTGCTCTAAATAATATGAGGAAGCTCCCCAAGGTTTGTGCACAAAACTAGACAATTTGCATTGGAGTATAAAGTGCACAAACATGGAATCATCACTCCCATAATATCATTCAAAAACAAAATATACCAAGTGAATCAAACTCTAATGATCACCACAAGATAGTGTTCTAAATCAAATGAGGAAGCTCCCCAATGTACATGCATAAAATAAAATGTTGCATTTGAATACAATATGCATAACATGGAATCCTCACTCCCTTATTTAAAACACAAACATTTGTAATAGATCATAGATAGAAAAGTAAGCTAAACACTTGCAACAAACAAACAGTTGAGCAACAAGTAAGAGGCACCATAATAAAAAGGCTCAACCAAGAGGATATGTGAAAGACATGATAAAGCATATTATAAGACTATTACAAGGATGAGCAAAAAGCATCATCATAGTCTTCAATGAATTATATTGCTTAGCATGACCAATCAACACGCAATAAATAAATACGATATCAAAAGGAGATGTATCATCTCTTATGTGTATAAGTTTCTCTCAGTGGGCAATATCACAAAGATATTTATCCACAAAGAAACATGCACACATAAAATAGATACACAAGAAAAATAGTATGATATCCAAGACGAAGTCATGCAATATACCAATAAGAATTTTGCTTAATAGCATGGCCAAAGGCTCAATTTTATCTTATTGTACATTCATGAACTTCAACCACAAACAACTAAAATACATCACAAATATTAACAAGAGATAGAAGATAGTTGGGATGCATTTGAGAAAGGCAACAAGTATCACAAACGGGGATACAAAAAGAAGTAACTAAATTTGCACTTTTATCTATATTGCACATGTGAGAGCCTTGAGGAATTGATATGCAACAAAATTGCTAGATAGGCATAGTTGGGATGGATGAATCATGAGCATGATTTAAAATACTTCCCAACAAATGCACTCATCTCAAATTACTCACATTCACAATAAAGAGGTTTCATAAAGACTTTTGCAAGAAGCACAACATTTGCAAATCAAGAGATTCATGCCAAGATGCAACCATAAGGTTGGATACAAGAAAAGTATGCATGAGAAGATACTTGTTACCAAGATAGCATTGGTGTGGATGTAGTAGATATGTGTTTGTTGATCATCCTAGCTTGCCTCAAGTTACCATTGAGTCACCACTTCTTTCCAAGAGTGAGACAAGCATTCAATGCATATCCATTGTACCTAACACAAAGGTAAGTACAAAATGGTCCCCAAACTAATTGGGTCCGAAGTAGTTAGACACACTACAACATATAGGACAAACTCCACAATTCTATGTGCATATAGATATGAAATTGAATTTCATGCACATCTTAGTCAAATTAGGATTTGATGGAGTTTACCCTATATATTGGATCAAAGAAAGTGACACATGCCATAAGATATACATATATTAAATATGCATGCACAATACTTTCAAGAACCAAAGGAAGATACAATTTGGACAAAACACCAAATAAACCAAGAGACAATGGTTGTCCAAATTATATCAAAGAATCAAATCAACACAAGATTGACTCCAAAGACTTATCTCATTATAAGAAGCTAATTAAACCTAAGCACAAAGGAATGAGATAACCAACTCCCAAGAGAGCAAGGTTCCAACAAATAAACCAAACCCTCGACACTTTTTATGATGGCACAAAGTACCAAAAGAAAATTTATGTCTCCCAAAACCAATTTTTTGATAAAGATCAAGAGAAGTTTAAGCATTATAACAAATATAGGAGAGCTCCCCCAAGATTAGTGCATTATCTAGGATTTAGAATATGGATACAAAATGCACAAAACTAGGATCATCACACTACCTATATCTACTAAAAATGCTAAGAAAGTTTGAATAGACAAATTAGATCCATAAGATGCAAGGAAGACACATGGGAGTCAAAGCACAACAAATTCATGGCAATAAATAAGGCAATATAAATACAAGAGCCAATGTAGATATGATCAATAAATATCTACCTCATAATTGATTACCAATTGTCCTAGGACAAGAGGTATTAGGAAATATTTCCCGGTGGTAGTTTGTAAGTATACATAAGATCATATTTACAACGAACAAAGCATATGGTAAAAGATAAGAGTTAACCATCATGCAAAGATAGTTTATTGATAGCTTCATTTAGTCGTACCAACATGCAAGGCAATTAATAGTATTCATACCAACATTCAAATCAATTAATAGTATTCATACCAACATGCAAAGAAATTAATAGTATGACTTGAAGCACATGGTTTTCCAAAAATGTATTGAGGGACACGTTGTGAAAAACCATGCCAAGAAAAACTTTCACAAATAAGATCCACAAAGATATTAGCAATGAAGCCATTTAAGCAAATTGGAGCTTGTTTGAGCAAACATGCCACATAGGAGAGAGATAATTTACGGTATCAATTCTATGTGACACAACCTCAAATGTTCACATTTTCTAGGCTTGTAATATGCACAAAGCTTATTACTCCCCCATAATGTGATAAGGAATTTATTTTCACAAGAGGCAAATAAGATCCAAGTAGAGATATTAGTGGACATTAAAATTTGAATTTCTCATGAAGATGACATACCACATAGCGACTAGATAATCTCGCAATATCAATTCTAAGTGATATTCCTCATGTACACACATTGTTTAGGATCATGAAATTCCCAAAGGAATATCACTCCCCCAAAATGGGATTGTCCATTAATCGCTCATAAGAGCCATATAAGATACAACAAGATGCAAAGAGGCTCCAACACAAACACAAATACATGGTGTGCAACCCAACATGCATAGACTTGATTTCTCAAGAAAAGCAAGTAGGAAGCACAACATATACAAACACATGTTAGGAACAAAACTAACACATGCAAAGGGGAGAGTAACTTTCAATATAAATGAGTTGAGCACATGTTACCGCAAGGAGGAACATTGAATATATGATAGAAGCAAGATAACCAAGAGACTTGGCTTGAGATAATATAAATGATGAAGATCCCTTAATTCTTCATGATGTAGCCAAGTCTCCAATGCCCTCCAACAAGCACCTATTGATCAAGTTTTGGATTGTTGGTCCCCAACTAAGTTGGGTCCTAAGAGGTTAGTCACAATAGGCTTGGCAACCCAAATGGTTCTTTTCTTGACACCACTTTGGGCACCAACAAATTTGGCAAACACATTGCCACCCTCATCCTTACGAAGAGAATAAACATCATCAATGGTGATAGAGTTGGATGAGGTACCAATAGTGCAAAAGGAGGAGATGTGGCCCTTCTCACGGCATATGTAGCAAGTTCTTTTCTTCTCCTTCTTCTCACTATATTTCTCCACAATGGGTGCATTGGCTTGATTCTTCTTGGAAGTGGAATTTATTCAACTTGAGGTTGAATATGAGTTTGAGCTTGAGGCCACTTCCCTTTTTGCTTCTTCTTCAAAGGGCAAGATCTAACATGGTGCCCTTCAATTTTGCACTTGAAGCAAACAATCTTGGCCGGGTCTTTGACTTGTACTTGGCCCTTGTTGTTGTTGTTGTTGTTGTTGTTGGACTTGTTCTTGTTGTTGGATTTGAATCCAAGTCCACTCTTGTCATTGGGGGATTGTTGCACACTCAACATCGTGTCAAGTTTGCATTTCCCTTCATGACTCTTTACCAAGTCGGTCTTCAAAGAAGTGACTTGGGCCTTGAGCTCTTTGATTTCCTCTACATGGTTAGTAACAACACAAGTACTAGAGGAAGTAGAACCTTCATTGTTAGAGCAACAAGGCAAGGAAGATAATTCATCACAAGATTTAGCAATACTATGAGTGGATGAATTACTAGGACTAGCACATGGCAATATAGCTTTTTGGGTAGTAGTGCTAGTATCCACATGAGGCTCACAAGGTGTTGCCTTTGATATGATAGCCTCATGAGCTAACTTTAGCCTATCATGGGAGGCTAGAAGATCCTCATGGGAGCTAGAAAGCTTTCCATGATTTTCTTCCAATTTCCCATAATTGCTAGTTAGCAATTCAAGTTGAGCCCTTAGCTCAACATTCTCCTTCAAGATAGATGCTTCACAAGAAGTAGAGTTAGTAGCACAAGCATCATCACAAGACATATTAAGAAGAGAGGGTAACATAGCATGCTCTTTTAAATAGGAAGCTTGAAGTTGATCATGGGACTTGGTGAGGATAGAGTGTTCGCTCTCCAAGACCTTGTGGGCCTTGTCTAGATCATCTAGATCCTTAACAAGTTTATCATGACCAACACCAACTTTGGGATTTTTCTTTTTAAGCATTTTTACTTGAGCTTAGCATGGTCTCTTTCCTTAGTGAGTTTAGAAACTATTTCATTTTGAGACACTTCAAGGGTTTCAAGTTGCTATTCAAGAGAGGCTATGGTCTCTTGTTCTTCTTCGAGATCATTCTTTAGGGATGCTACATCATTGGCATACTCTCGTTCAAGAGCACCCTTTTTATCAATGGTGTTCTCATGCATCCAAATAAGTTTTTGGCTCTCAATAGCGGTAGTCAAGATTTCAAAGAAGTGAGTGCTAGCAATTTTATCTTTGCAAATAACCTTGAATACGCTCTTACCCTTATCGCGTAGAGAGACAACCCAATCCTCTTCTTCATATTCATCCTCATCCTTATCACCATGAGACATATTAGGTTCCATGGTAGGAGGTACCGTGGAACCCTTGGCCATAAGGCATATATGAAGACCGTGAGATAAAGATGAGGAGTTACTTGAGGCTCCTTTCAAGATCTTGTCTTGACCAATAGAATCTTTGGTTTCCTCTACATGTTAGACACACAACAACTAGAGGAAATAGAATCATTTTTATCATGGCCACAAGACAATGCAAGCATATCATCATTAGATTTTTTCAAGCAACTTACACATGATATGCAAGGACTATCAACACAAGCATGTAAATCATTTCTAGTGCTAGATGTGTTTGAGTCCGTAGATGAAGCATTGCAATGAGATAGAGATGAAGAATCATCGATATTAAGCTCAATATCAACATTGCAATTTTCATCACCACTCACCATATCATTACCTTGTGTCTTGCCACACATTGGTGAAGTGGAAGAAGATGAGAACTCATCACGGCCGAAAGTGGAAGCAATACAATCATCCTCAATAATATTGGACACATCATATTTGTCTTGAAGCTTTGTCCATAATTCATGAGCGCTCCCAAAAGGCATGATTGAAGAAGTAACTACATTGCTCACAACAATGGAAAACACATGAGAAGCAAGAGCATCGAGACAAGAGTTTTTCTTCTCCTCATAAGATAAATTTTGGGGATCCTTAGGAGAAGAAAAACCCATGTCAAGAAATCGCTCCATGTTCGGGGAAATACCCCGCAAAATATTAAGCACATAAATTTTCCATAGATCATAGTTTGTGCCATCAAATATAAACAAGTTATTGTGATCTAATCCCCTAACCGACATCTTTACTCTCAAGGCGGTGAAGCCTAAGAATGAGAGACCTTGCTCTGATACCAATTGAAAGGACACGGATGTCGCCTAGAGGGGGGGTGAATAAGCGATTTAAAACTTTTACGAGATGGGCTTAACAAATGCGGAATAAAACTAGCGTTTACTTTGTCAAGCCCAAAGCCTATATACTATGGTTCACCTATGTGCACCAACAACTTATTCTAAGCAAGAGTTCACCTATGTGCACCAACAACTTATGCTAAGCAATACAAGCAAGTATGTGATAGCAAGATATATATAACTTCAAGCACGATGGCTATCACAAGGTAAAGTGCATAAGTAAAGAGCTCGGGTATAGAGATAACCGAGGCACGCGGGAGACGATGATTTATCCCGGAGTTCACACTCTTGCGAGTGCTAATCTCCGGTGGAGAGGTGCGGTTTCTTAGTGCTCCCGAACGCCACAAGAGGCTCACCTTGAGGTGTGGTCACTACAAGGAAAAGGCCTATTGCCGGCGCACCAAAAAGGCCTATTGCCGGCGCACTTAGAGCCCGCCGGTGGGAACAGGCCGGTGATAATCGCTTATTGCCGGCGCACCAGTTGGTGCGCCGGTGGTAACTCGCGTTATCCCCGGCGCACCTGTCTTGTTCGCCGGCGGTAGGTTATACAAGAAAACAAAAAAAAATCAAATCTAGATCTAGATCTAGATCTAGATCTAGATCTAGATCTAGATCTAGATCTAGCTAATCAGTGGTTGTCGTCTCTGCGCCGGTGTAGGAGGTACAGGAGGTGCAGGATGATGGAGGAAGCTCCCGAGGTCATCGCGTCGGTGTAGGAGGTGGAGGAGTAGGCCGGAGGTGGAGGAGCCCGGAGTAGGTGGGGGAACCCGGAGTTGATGGAGGTGGCCGGAGTTGGTGGAGGAGGCCGGAGGTGGTGGAGGAGGCTGGACGTGGTGGCGGAGGCCGAACGTGGTGGAGGAGGCCGGAGGTGGTGGAGGAGGCCGGAGGTGTTGGAGGAGGCCGGAGGACGTTGTGGCCGTCGGTGGCCATCGTGGCCGTCGGTGCAGTAAAGGTCGCCGGAGTAGCTCGCCGCAGTAGCTTGATGTAGTAGATGAGGAGGAGGAGGAGGAGGAGGAGGAAAAGAGAAGGAAAATGTGAAAGTGAGGAGCACAGGCAGGTGTGGAGTATATATATACCATAGGTTACTGCCGGCGCACCAAGTAGGGTGATGCGCCGGGGGTATTTTTTTCTTTTTTTCTCCCAAATCTTAAATCTGAAAAAGTCCTGTTTCTGTTTTGAATTTGACGAATCCATTTTTTCTCCAGACGGCCGTAGGCTGTTGAATTCGAATAGGAAATTACGCAACCAGAAATCCCGTTTTACCGAAACATGACGCCATTTTGCATAATACATCGAAATTCAAATTTTCAAGTTTTCACTAAAACTAGATCACATATTACATGGGCATTTCAAAGGATTTTATTTTTTGAATTTTCTATCATTTTCTATTATTTTTTCAAAAACTGAAAAGGCGATTCCGGGGGGGGGGTGGAGAGAAAATCTAGGCAACTTACCCCCGGCGCACCTCTATGGTGGTGCGGCTGGTGGTAAATTCTTACCACCGGCGCACCACCATAGAGGTGCGCCGGGAGTAAGGTACCCAAAATTTGGAGTTCCGGCCAGATCTCTTCGAATTTTATCCCCGGCGCACTAATTTTTTTTGTGCGCCGGCAGTATAGGTCCATCGCCGGCGCGGCGGAAAAGTGGTGCGCCGGTAACACTTTCCACCGGCGCACGTGCAAGGTGGTGCGTCGGCACATATTTCCTCCACCTATAGGCTTTTTCCTAGTAGTGGGTTGCTCGATGCACACCAACGCCACAAAGGCCTCACCCCAAGATGCGGTACTCACACCACACACCGAACGCCACGAAGGCGCCTCACCTAAATCTCCGGTGATCCTCGCCACAAAGGCCTAGGTCACGGTTCCACTAAGGGATTTCCTTCGAGGCGGAAACCGGGCCTTACACAAAGATTGGGGCACACATCCACAACTTAATTGGAGGCTCCCAACAAATCGCCACAAAGGCCTAAAATCCGTCTAGGGTTCCAAGAACCCAAGAGTAACAACCTTCTTGTTTTCACCACCACGAATCACCGTGGAGAACTCAAACCGATGCACCAAATGCAATGGCAAGAACACCACAAAGATGCTCAAGTCCTTCTCTCTCAAATTCCAACAAAGCTACAAAAGCTATTGGGGGAATAAGAGAGGAAGAACAAATAAGAGGAGGAACACCAAATTTCTCCAAGATCTAGATCTAGTGGATTCCCCTCACAAAGAGAGGGATTTGATTGGTAGGAATGTAGATCTAGATCTCCTCTTCCTTTTCCCTCAAAAAGATTCAAGAAGCATAGGAGGAGTAGAGGGAAAGGGAAGCTCTCAAGGTCAACAATGGTGGAGAGCACAAAAGGGGAAGAGGTAGCTACCCAAGGAGGAAGAAGGGGGGCTTAAATACCCCCTCCCATCGAAATATGACCGTTTGGGTCAGCTCAGGCCGGATTTTCCGGGCCGGATATTTGCAAAATATCCGGGCCCCGAAAAAACGCTAAGGACCATGAGAAAACATGCCCCTGGATGGGGGCCGGACATTTGGCCGGATATTTGCCCGGATTTATCCAAAAACCGGATTTTTCCGGGGTGCCGGATTATCCGCCCCAAACTTGGGCCGGAATATCCGCCCCCCTGAAAACGCGAAACATCAAACTGAAACGGGCATAACTTTAGCATCCGGACTCCGATTTTGATGATCTTGGGCTTGTTTTAAAGCTAGGAACAAGTTCTAAAAGATCATGCAGGAAACCATCATAGCCCAACAAGGGAGGATAGAAACAAATGATGAAAGGTTTGACCTATCTAAAAAAGACATACCGGTAAAACCTCCAATCTTGAAAATGCAACAAGTTGCCCGTGCAAGAACCATTCTTGGTGAACTAGAGCTTGTCATGAGAATAAGCACAAGCTCTAAATCATCACATGGATAAGATCCAAATAATAACCAAGAAAGATGATGAACCAAACTCGAAAACGCAACAAGTGATCTATGCAAAATCCGTTTTCGATGAACTAGAGCTTGTCATGAGAATAAGCACAAGCTCTAAAACATCACATGGATAAGGTCCAAATAACAACCAAGAAAGATGATGCAAGGATGCAAAGGTTTGAGCTCTCTCCGAACGATACGATCGAGTTACTCACTCGAGAGCCCTCTTGATAGTACGGCAACTAAACTATAAACCGGTCTCCAACTACACTATGAGACCGGTGAGAAAGAAACCCTATCAAGAGCAAACCTTATACTTGCGCATTCCACTTGAGCTTGATGACGACGATCTTGACCTCAACAAGATGGAACGCCTTTCTTGCTTGTGCTTGCTTGACGAAGTCTTGTAGATTGCTCCCCCATAAACCACCATGGGAGAGCTTCTTCTTCGGCGCATCTTCACATAACCATGACCACCATGTGGATTGCTCCCCATAATCCACCATGGGAGAGCTTCTTCTTCGGCGCATCTTCACATATCCATGAACACCATATGGATGGCTAGACTCAAGCAAAGGATCTCTTCGAGATGGCTCATCTTGAACTTGCACATAATTTCTCCATGGCAAGCTTCAAGCTTATGAACTCCTCGAGTTGGCTCATCTTGAACTTGCACTTCATTTCTTCATTCTTCATCATGTTGATGTCTTGAAGTAACTTGAGGGCTCACTTCATCTTCATCTTCAAGACATACTTGACACTTGATATCCTTCATCAATTTCTTCTTATTGCAACCTTGAAGCCAACATATGGTTCAAGAATTGTCTATGGACAACTCCTACAAATATAACTCAATGCAAACATTAGTCCATAGGGATTGTCATTAATTACCAAAACCACACATGGGGGCTCCATGCACTTTCACCAGCGTAACCAAGTCACCTCAGCCATCAATAGATCCATCGCTCGCAACTCAGCCTCAACACTCGAACGAGAGACTGCAACCTGCTTCTTGGTCTTCCCAGCAATGAGAGAGCCACCAAGAAAGACACAGTAGGCAGAAAGAGACTTGCGATCCTGCGGATCGCTAGCCCGAGTAGCATCCGAGTAGGTGCTGGAGCTGTAAGGAGGCTGGAGCGAGGAAAGAAAAGCCGACGAGAGATAGTGCCACGAAGATAGCGAAGGACACGAAGAAGATGACTATAGTGGACACTAGTGGGAGCAGCCATGAGCCGACTCGGAATATGGACTGGGTAGGAGATGTCGGGACGTGTGACGGCAAGGTAGACAAGACTCCCAACCAAGTGACGATAGCGAGTCGGGTCCGGAAGAGGGTCACCATCAGTGGACCGGAGGCGGACATTGAGCTCCATAGGAGTCTCAATAATGCGCTCATCACCAAGAGCGGCACGAGTGAGAAGGTCCTGAATATACTTCTCCCGGGAGATATAGAAGCCATCGGAGGTAGAGGAAACCTCAAGCCCAAGAAAGTAGCGGAGAGGACCAAGATCAGTCATGAGAAACTGATCGCGAAGACGGGCCTTGACAAAGGCAATATACTCAGGGTCGTCACCTGTGATGATCATGTCATCAACATAAAGAAGAAGCAGAGTCCGACCACGAGAGGATGTGTGGACAAAAAGCGCAGGGTCATGAGCGCTAGGGATGAAACCAGCAGCGATGACCATAGAGGCAAAACGCTGAAACCAGGCGTGAGGGGCTTGCTTAAGGCCATAGAGAGAGCGCCGGAGACGACAGACCATGCCATCGGGAACAGAGTAGCCAGGAGGTGGCTGCATGTATACCTCCTCACTTAACTCACCGTTAAGGAAAGCATTACTGTACATCAAGGCGAGAGACGGACCGGTGATGAACGAAGCGACGAGCAAGAAGAGTACGAATAGTGGTCATGTGAGCCACGGGAGCAAAGGTCTCGTCATAGTCACGGCCATGCTCCTGCTGAAAGCCGCGAGCGACAAGGCGAGCCTTGTAGCGCTCAAGAGAACCATCAGAGCGAGTCTTGATCTTATAGACCCACTTGCAGGTGATGGGACGAACAGAGGAAGGAGGAGTGACAACATCCCAAGTGCCAGTACGCTCAAGAGCAGCAATCTCCTCAGCCATCGCTAGCTGCCATTCGGGATGAGCAAGGGCATCCCGATAAGTGGTCGGCTCAAGGGCAGCAGAAATACCGTAGTGAGTGGGAGAATAGCGATCAGGACGAGGACGAGGACGAGCACGAAGATGGTGAGTCGGCTCGGACGGAGAGGGCATCGCATCAGAGGTAGAGGGTATAGCAGGAGAAGCAGCATCATCCTCACGGGGACGACGGGAGTAGTGAAAGGGGTAGGGAGGGACAACCGTAGTCGAGGAAGGTGACATGGGAGGGGAAGATGTGGAGGGTGGGGACGGTGGTGAGGGGAGGAGAGGGGGTGCGGCGGGTGGAGGAGGAGAAGGTGGTGAGAGACTCGGCGAGTAGGGACCGGAGGCACAAGAGGAGGTGAGTCAGGAAACATGAGAAAAGAGATATCATCCACCGAGAAGGAAGAGGAGGAGGGACGCGGGTAGAAAGGACGGGACTCATCAAAAGTGACATCCCGAGATATGCGCATCCGACGACCAATAGGATCCCAACACTTATATCCTTTGTGCTCAGGACTATAGCCAAGGAAGACACACTCAACCGATTGAGCACTCAGCTTGGTGCGTTCGCGTGGAGCAAGAAGAACATAGCAAACGCAACCAAAAAGACGAAGGGTTGAGTAATCAGGAGTGTGACCAGTGAAACGCTCAAGAGGAATACCACCCTGCAAGGCTGTGGAGGGCTGAAGGTTGATGAGATAGGTGGAAATAGACACAACCTCAGCCCAGAAGTTAGGAGGAAGAGAGGCAGCGATCATCATCGCACGTGCCGTCTCAAGCAGGTGGCGATGCTTGCGCTCAGCCACGCCATTTTGGGCATGGGCGCCAGGGCAGGAAAACTGGGCAAGAGTACCCTGCTCAGCAAGAAAACCACGCAACAGCTGAGAGATATACTCACCGGCGGAATCAGCCCGAAAGACACGTATAGGTGTGGAAAAGCGAGTATGGACCATGGCAGCAAAACGCTTATATATCGAGAGAACCTCGCTGCGAGAAGTCATAAAATAAATCCAAGTGTGGCGAGAGAAGTCATCGATAAAAAGAACATAGTAGCGGTGGCCCCCCTTGGAAGCAAAAGGAGCCGGACCCCATACATCAGAATGGACCAAATCAAATGGACGCTGAGATACAGACGCACTAGTAGGATAAGGTAACTGATTCTGTTTACCAAGCATACAACCCTGACAACCCTGAAGCGAGACATCTCTGAGACAGGCCCCGGAAGACCTCGACGAAGTAAAGATGACAAGCGAGAACCACATAGATGACCAAGACGGTGGTGCCACTGCTGAAAGGAGGCGGTGGTGGAAGCAGCAAGCACGCATGGAGCGGTCGATGAAGTGTGGGAAGAAGGAACATGAAGCCAGTCAAGCTCCCAAAGTCCCTGGGAGTCACGGCACCGAGGGCCAGCCCCAACCAGGGCCCGAGTGTGAGTGTCCTGAACAGAACAAGAATCAACATCAAGAATGACCCGACAACCAGAATCAGTGAGTTGAGCAGCGGAAAAAAAATTCATGGTAAGACGGGGAACATGAGAAACATCAGGAACGGAAAAGGAGGAAGTAGAAAGAGTGCCACGACTAGCAACGAGGAGAGAAGTACCATCGGCGGTAAGAACACTAACGAGGAAGAGGAAGAGGTCGAAGAGAAGAAAGAGAGGAAGAATCGGGAGACATGTGAAAAGAAGCTCCGGAATCCGGAACCCACGAAGATGTACCGGTCGTGGAGAGGAAACAGCCGCGGAGGCAGCAGTACCCGTCGAAGCAGAGCCGGAGGAGGCAAGGAGACGCTGAAGCCTCACTATATCCTGCTCAGTGAAGCCGGTGGTGACAGGCGCTGAGAGTGGAGCACGAGGAGGCACACCCCGCTGCTTCTGGTAGCAGTCAGACTCAAGGTGACCAGGCCTCCGACAGTGAGTGCAGAAATGAGGAGGGCGAGAGCGACCCCCACCGCGAGAAGAGCGGACTCCTCCAGAAGCAGCAGGCACTGGTGTAGGAAGAAGCGGCGGGGCAGGAGCAGGGGGACCTCGAGCAGCAAGAACAGAAGGTGTCCCAAGCAGGCCAGCACCACGCAGACGAGTCTCCTCAGCACGAAGCTCGGTCGGCACCTGCGAGATAGGAACACGGCCTCGAGCAAACAACTAAGCACGACGAGGCTCAAACTGCGGACGAAGTCGAGACAGGAACTCATGGATCCTCCGAAAGTCCATATCCGAACGTGCTGTACGCGGCAACAGCCGGCAAGTACCACGGACGACGCCTGCGAAGGGAGTCAGGCTGGCGTCAGATCGCCGCACTCTGGGTGTAGAACTCATCAACAGTGGAGTCACCCTGCTGAAGATCATGCTCCTGACGCAACACAGACAAGTACAGAGAATCCCCAGAAGGCTGATAGCGCTGACGAAGGTGAGACCACATCTCGGCAACAGTGGCGAGGCCCATAAACTCAGAAGCAAACTGTGGCTGAACACTCTGAGAAAGAACAGCAGCAACCCTGGCATCCTCATCACACCACTGAGTAAAGGTAGCCAAACTGTCACGGTAAGAGCCAAGAGCCTCTGAATAAGCAAGTACCTGCTCGTCATATGCCTCATCAGCCGGCAGACTTGGCTGCATCCCGATCAGCCTGAGTAGCATCCTCAGCAAGGGCCTGTGGCACGGGCGGTGGAGTAGGAGGCACAAGAGCAGTGGGGTGCGGCGGACAAGAGACCTCGCCGGTAAGAACACCCCACAGCCGAAGACCACGCATGTGAATCCGCATAAAGGCAGCAAACTCCCCGTAGTTGGTACCATCAAATATCACTGGGCACCGAGGAATACTGACATAGCCAGATGCGGAGGACGCCATTTTTTTTTGTCAGCCCTGGATCTGATCTGCACAGACCCGCAGCAGCCCGTGCGTGGTCAAGGCAACCACGACACACCAGGTCGGGCCGGTGGTGGCCGGAGGCGGCACGGCGACGACCGGTGCCGGTCGGGGGCAGCGCGGCGGTGGCCGGAGCGAGGCGGGCCGGGGGCGCATGGCGGCGACCAGATCGAGGCCAGCCGGGGCGACGCGGCGGCGGCCAGATCAAGGCGGGCCGGGACGGCGCGGCGGCGGCCGGATCGAGGCCAGACGGGGGCGGCACGGCGGTGCGTGGCGACGGCCGGATCGAGGCGAGCCGGATCGGGATCCCGATTTGGAGCTCGAAAAAGGGACGAAAAAGGGGCAAATTACTTGGAAAAGGAATCGATCCCGACGAGATCGGGAGAGGAAAAGAAAAGTGGAGCAGCGGCGGCCGAAAAGATCATCGGCGGCGGTGCGGATCGAGCACGGAGTTACAACGTGCAAAGAGCTAGACCATGAGCTCTGATACCATGTTGGAGAATAGCAACTAGTTTTCACTGAGGGCCATAGGCCAGTACATGTACATGTGTGATAATGTGCATGTAAGCCCCTCATACACTGAGAAATAATGGGAAAGGAACTATACAACTCTAACAGCAAGGATATATTCCATTGAAAGGATTTGGAGCTACGTTTTTGACCAATGAGGTCTGCATGTTGTCTTCATTTCCATCTGCACACAAGGAAAAGTATTCAGTATAAAGTGGCCGATGAAGTAACAAAGCTTAGAAAGTCTTATACATGGGATTATAAAGTGGCCCATGAGAGGAATACAACATCACTAGCTAGCTAACTATAAACTTTCTGATATGTTTAAAACTTGAATTAGATATTTGTTTCAAAAGTGGATACAGTGTGTGATTTATACATGCAGCTTGTTTGAGTTTTATCTAATGCTAATAAAATGAATTCAAATATTTATACCACTAGTCATCAACCCGTGCTCCAGCACGGGCTAGTAGTCAATATTATGTGGTAACAAATTAATTAAATACTATATGAATTAAATTATTGATGAAATTAATTGGATCAACAATTGCAGCGCATATTAATGAGTGATGTTTTTAAGTACAAAATAGCTACAAATGCATCAAGAAGTACATTGTTAGGATAAAGAACCTCAAAAATCTTATTTGTTTGAAAACCTTTGGAATTTTTCATCTACCAAATGGAGAAATAAAAAAATTCTATGATAAATTAAAAGAATAAAGATGTAAACTTAGATATCTTTTAGACACTGCGCTATACACAATGGTTAGGTCATAGCATGCAACACTACTTTAGGGAGAATCACCAATAAAAATAGAAATTCGTGGTTTACCCAAAGATGATGATAAAAGGGACCGCAACAAAAAAATAGTAATTCAATTAGAAGTTCACAATATTAGTTGCTTTTAAACTATGCATGACAACTATCAATCATACTGGATAAAAGAATCTTCAATGCACTATGTCCGCATCCTAGTTGGAAATAACCATCAGCACATATGAACAGAACTCAAAATATTGAGGGGAGCAAGCAGTGCATGTTAATCGCTCAATATAGAAAACTATAATTAAAGGAATAAGTCAATGTATCGAATTAAGAAAAACATAGCATTAGTAAAACTGATAATGCCTTTTGCAGTTTTGTTTTCACTTATCAGCTCACCATATCTTAGGTATACAAACAAAATATGCACACTGACAATAAGTAAAGAATATGATGGCTGGAATTTGTTTTTTTTAGGAAGGCTGGGTTATTTTTGTTTGAGATTCATCCTAGTTGGATTGCCTTAAGATGAAGTTGATCACCAGAGTAAAGTAATATTTCAGAAAAAGATGAATTTTTTTTACATTAATCGTCATTCATTTCTGCATGTATATAAAATGACTTGAGATGTTTCGAGTATGAAATAGCAGCGGCACTTGACATTATTAAAGATGGAATGTGATGATGTCATTACACTAAATATATCGTAACGTGGAACCATGTGTCCCTGTAAAAATAACTAACTTGGGAATATTCAAGCGTCGGCTTTACTTTTCTGTATATCATATAATTTTCTTGGATCATCTTCGAGATAGCATATTGTGTGTCGGCCATTGGAAAATACCTAGAAACCACATGGGGGATTATGTAAGGCTATATGATCGATCAAAACATACATTGGGGTAAGAAAGTGAGATAAATCTGAATATAATCAATGATAGTCTCCATAAAACCATTTTATGTTGATCTCGATTCTGGTTGTGCGGTGCCCATCATACTTGTCAAAGATCAATTAGAAGTTAAAAAGGAGATAAGTTGAGTAAATTGCAAGTTAATTGACGTAAATGCTAATGCAGGGACTTGTTACCTTCATTAACCAATAAGGATTCCAACATCGTCATTTTCCTACAGTTTGTAGGGAAAAGAAATACTGACAATAAAAGTTTTCATCGAGCAAAAAATCATTTGTGTCACTTTGTTAGCAACTGTTGAGTTCCAACTACACACAAAGAAATTAGCTAAATAAACATATTATTTCTCACTGTGTGGTCTAAAAAGTATGTAAGTAAGAACTGGCAGCTCATAATGATAAAAAGTATGCTTTTACATATATATACTGCTTTATTTTTGTTACTCCCTCCACTCATGAAGGTTTGTACATCTAAATTTAGGAAAATCTAAAACAATTTTTATAGGACGGAAAGAGTACAATATTTGTGCATATAATAAAATATTTTTATTTCGTTTGCGAAGAAAATTAACCTAAGCATGCCAGTTGTACTGAACAACTTGGGTTAAACTTAAATAGCATATCAATATGTTGCAAAGTAAACTAATTATCACTCCACTCCTATGCTTAATTTTGCTGGCGCATCCCACCCGCCACCTTGAATTTGAGTTTCCTTGCCCGTGACATGAGTGCCACCCAATATTTAACATATATGAAGGTTAGAAGTAGTTGATATGCACCACCGTCCAGCAAGAAATCTGATGTAGTGAGAAAGGCTTTGCATACGTCGGATAGACTAAACAATAATTAGAACTGATACGTAGTAGGAGAAAGCGATGCATCGTTTTTACCTCAAATAAAAATCTTGGAAGAGCCATGCAGAAAATTAATATCAATCACCGCTTCCATGGTCCCGCATTGCAATTTCATCGTCCAATGTTGTTGAGGGTCTGCCGGTGTTGCAATCAATCGATGCAAACATCTGCCACTCTGCTTCGTATTTTCCTGGACAAAATCAACACGTATGCTTTGGAGAGACTTCTCCCGTTTGATCCGTGTAATCAATGAAAGAAGTTGGGAGCCACGAAGGATGCCCAGCCGGTTGTACTCGCCCGCCGCCGCCAAGCGAATAAAAGGCACGATTGAGATCTATTTCTCCATCGGGACTCGGTTGCCAGAGAGACGAAAGGTTAGAGGTTACACGGGAGGGACTGGGAGTCGCGCGTTTCATCAGACTTCATCCAACGGCTGAAGATAGATCTTATATTAATTTAATGGATGTCATTTGTTAAACTACAGGATTAACGTGGAGCCTCGTTGGGAGTCTCCAATTAGTAAATATAAGATAGGTACACGGGAGACGGGGAGAGGCACCCAGTCAGCCGGCCAGCACAGCGCCGAACACGGCCATCCCTGACTCCGAGTCCCCGCGCAACCGCCATGTCAGGATCTTACCTTACCTGCCTCTTCCTCTGTCAGGTTGCATGCTCTTCTTTTCTACTTAGTGGTTAAATTCCATTGTTTAGTGCCTTATAAGTGCAATTAAGGATTGCAAACAAACTTAAAAAAACTGTAACACTTGCGTGGTCCTGTCCTTGCTGTTATAAGAAGGCAGGAGAGGGTGGCTGGGAGGCACGCATAATGCAAAATCTTAAATTTTATCTATTGACTTTTATTTTCTTAGGCCATCTTCAACGGGTCCCCGCATTTTGGATCGCTTTTCGGTCCATTTGGATCTGGATGCAGCTGCTTGCGGATACGAAGCATGCTGCGGTCTAGATGCGGGCGGAGACAGCCCAACACAAAACCTAAAAAAAACTTAGATGCGAATTTAATTTACATATATTTGGGGCCCAAAAGCCCCCAGTTTTTCATCCAAAAATAAAAAAAATGAAAAATAATAATCCCCTCTGCCGGAATGCTTGCCGGTCTCCTCCTATTCCTAGGCCGGTGGCAGCAGCGCTGCCGCTGCGGCCACTTGGGAGGCCCGGATGACTTTGTCGAAGAGGGGTCATTTGGTCTTCTCCTCCGCAAGGACATGGCCTCCGCACGTGCGATGACCTCCTCCTCCATCATGCCGTCGACGTCCTCCTCCATCGGTTGTTAGTCGAGGTCGCCATCGGCCGCCTGCTAGTAAACCTCACCAGGAAACGCCGGCGCCCACAGGAGGGGCTCAACATAGTCGGTGTAGGCCCCCTGGTATTCGGACCAGCCACCATGGCATGCGCACGACATGGGGAAGTCGTACCCCCTCGGCACGTCCTCCTCTTCCTTTACTCGGGCCGGTGGTGGCGGCAGTGGGGGCTGGAGGGCCGCCTCGACCTCCTCGTAGTCCACGGCATCGTTGTTGAGGCCTTCGAGGTGGGCCTCCACCATCCCCATCGAGCATCGTGTTCGGCCTCGAACCTCCGCATCCACAGCGAGGAGTCCATGGCGTACGCCGGATTCCACCGTAGATCCGTCGGCAGGTGGGCGTAGTGGTGGAGGATCTCCCGGCGGCACACAGGGCCTCTCCTAGGGATCGGTGACACCGGAACTCGCGTGTGGTTTAGGTGCCACCCGTGCGGCAGGTGCGCGTCCAGCCACAGGAGTGGCACGCCGAGCTCAGTGTAGAGGCGTGCCATCGCCGTGTCGACGTTGACCGCGCCTTGGAGCGTGGAAGAAGAGGAGGGCGTGCTGTCTGGCGGCCGCAACCACGTGTGCCACCTCTAGGAAAATCTCCACGTTGACGACCAACGCCCACCACCACTCCGCCGCCAACGCTCTCCATCAATCTGCCGCTCCCTACACCAGCGCAACACCACTACTCGACGTGATCGTCCTGCGCCATCCACCACTGAGCGGGCGAGAGAGAATGGCTGATGACACCAATCAGGCTTCTCCCGTCAGCGTGGCCCAGCGGCAGCGAGGAAAGGGAGGAGTGGAGGGGCTAGGCCTGGCGGCATCTCAACATACCTCAAACCTTAGGGTTGATGGCGGAAGGCGGCGCAAATTGGGATGGAGTGGTGGAGACCGAGAGGAGGCAGGGGAGAGAAAGTGGCACATTAGGCTTCTAGAGAAGCCGCGCCACCGCGGAGAAAAGTGAGAGGAAGGGATGGAGCCATGGAGAGCAACCAACGACCAACGGGTAACCAGGCCCGAGGCTGAAAAAGGAAAATCAGAGGCCCAAGACACAATGTTGTTGACCGGAAGAAGGCGGTTACCACGAGATTACCATGCAAAGGAAAAAAAAAGGAACAGTAACCAATCTCCCATCTATAGTGAAAAAACCAAACGTGGCAACTCCCCATGAAAAGAAACCATGAGCAGTTACATAATGGCTGAGGTTTCATCAAATTCATGCAGGTTTGATATATGGTATAATATAGTTAGTAACTCATACACCATAACATTCCTTGACATAATTTTTTTTTTGATTTAAAGAGTCTAAAAGTGATCAATTTGTCCGCTAATTCATCTTACCATCGTGTACAACACTACAAAGTTAGTCCAAAGAGAGAAAAGAAAAAAAAGTCTAGGACACGCCTTCATGTTGCTAGTTTGATCTATCTTAACAACTCACTAGATCATAAAGGTGTGCATTGCCATGCCCGTCCATGTTGATAAAATGGCAATATAATTATCTAGATATTTATAATGAACAAAATAATGGATTAAGGCTTTATATGGCGAAGGAAGACGAATTTGATTGTCTAGAACATTTTTTCATTTTTTTAATCAAGGTTGCAAAGAATTGAGAAAACGATGCACAGAGGCTCACATCGGCAATTTCAGTATGTTTTGCTCAAGCATGGCTAGAGAGCATTTCATAGTGTTACTAACATCATTCAACAGAGACTAGCTAACCAGTCTACATCTTTTTTCGATAAAGAAGCAGTCTACATCTAATGTGGGCATAATCGTTGAGAAACTTTGGGCAACATCAAAGAGGGCAACATATCAGCAGGAGTAGCACCTCTCTCCTCTCCTGTCAAATAGGAGGGGAACGATATATCCTGGTTGGATGCCGAAGCATGACAAGGGTTCTAAGGAAAAAAGGGGAGAGATTATTGATGTAGATGCCACCTGCAACTCCCTGCGTTCAACGTCCGCACATGGCTCTCTAGCCTAGTAATAGTTTAAGATAAATCCATTAAATTTAGAGGATGCAAGAAACTCAAACCAATAACTCTAAATAAAGAAAATTTTAAACAGACTGTACAAGTTAGAGGACTACATACAGGCCTATCAGATCCTGAAGCAAGCCGCTAGAAAATTCCAACGGCTGCATGCACCATTGGAGGGCTCCTGGTTGCGTGGCCTCAGGAGAGAAGGAAGAGGGAACTGCCAGACTGAAACTTTCTTGATAATCACCGTCGTCACCTCTTCTATTCGACTCCTCTCCTTAATCACCATATCCTGACAAACCAAAGTTGCATGACCGGCTGCACACGTCAACAGTGCATGGCACAACAAAAGGAGCAAACAATATATTCACTGATTCACGTATAAACATTAGAGATGTAATAATCCCAAGGGAACATAAGGGAGGTGTCAATGTCCTAAGGGCACAAAATAAGGCGATCCCTGACTGATCAAGAATCTAAAATTGAAGGACGGATAAGCTTACCTGGTCAAAGGATGTACCCCTGTCCTGCCGAAACAAGAACAAAAAAGGAAAGTTGCCGATTCCTCACACAGATTTAGTGGGAAATGTGTTCAACTGGAAAACGACCCCTAGACAAGAAACCGAGAACCATGTCCGCTGAACGGATGGAGAGATAAACTGAACAACACACGCCATTTATGGAGGAGCTCAGCAACTGAGGAGGCAAAGGTGGGATAACGCATCTCCACTCCTGGCAATAGCAACGGAAGAGAGACGGTTGATCTACCTCGCCATAATTCGGCCGGCGGCAGCTACACAGTACACACCATTAATAAGATGGGATCCCTAAATAAGATAGTAACGGAACGGAGGAACGGCCGAGCTCCTTTGATTCCGCCGCCGCTTTTTTTTTTTTAGTCGATGATTCCGCCGCCGCTGGTCGTTTTATTTACTTCTAGCGATAACAGGTCTGAAGACGAAATATGAAAGGGCTAAAACTCTATCCCAAATTAACGATTCAAGGCCCAACTAACAAGGTGTGGGCCAACTCATTACGTGGAGTAGCAGCCCAGCTAATGATAATGGCCTCTTCGACGATCGAACAGAATAAAACATGCGTCCCGACGATTCGGTACTACTCAGTCCATTTCGACCGTTAGATGAGCAGATCCAACGGCTTAGGATGTGAAATTGCTGTGAGGGGTCCTAGCTAGGATTTCTTACTATAAGATAAGATTCCAAATTAGTTCCACACAAGCCATGTCAAATTGGTTAACACCTAGAACATTACAAACTTTAGATTCGGAAGTGACGAAATCTAGATCAGTGTTTGACATGTAAAGTAAATATGATGAGTCATTGTCAATTATCAAACTTTCGTGTGAGATAGCCGGGCATGTCACTCGTCTGATCTATCTTAACAACACATACAAGATTACAAATTAGTTCCAGACAAATCATGTCAATATGGTTAACATGTAGAACATTACAAATTTACTTTCAGAAAATGATGCTATCTAGATTAGTGTTTGACATGTAAAGTGAATAACATGAGTCATTGCCAATTATCAAGCTTTCATGTGAGACAGATGATACGTGCAAGAGCAAAGCAACTTTGACGATCAATTCAAGAACTAAATTTGTATTTAGTGCCACCAATCACCACATAGACAAATGATAAGTTAGATAAGCATCCAAGCACTTTTAAGGAAATCAAATGCAAAGATAAAAACGAAACCATGCCTAAGCAGCTATAAATAGGCCCACACCATGAAGATCCTCCTCCATCATCCATCCTTCACACACCTAGAGCAAAAAACATCAAAGCAAGGCAAGCAATAGTCAACACAAATCGATCATGAAGACCTTCCTCATCCTTGCCCTCCTTACCGTGGTGGTAACCATGGCAAACGCCACGGTGCAGCTTGACCCTAGAGGTCAATATCAACCCGAACAACCGTTTCCACAACCCCAACAACCATTTCCACAACCCCAACAACCGTTTCCGCAGTCCCAACAACTATTTCCGCAACCCCAACAACCATTTCCGCTGTTTCCACAACCCCAACAACCGTTTCCGCTGTTTCCACAACCCCAGCAACCGTTTCCGCAACCCCAACAACCATTTCCGTTGTTTCCGCAACCCCAACAACCATTTCCGTTGTTTCCGCAACCCCAACAACCGTTTCCACAACCGCAACAACCATTTCCACAACCCCAACAACCATTTCCGCAACCCCAACAACCATTTCCGCAACCCCAACAACCATTTCCGCAACCCCAACAACCCTTTCCTCAACCAGAACAACCATTTCCGCAACCACAACAACCATTTCCACTATTTCCCCAACCCCAACAACCATTTCCGTTGTTTCCGCAACCCCAAGAACCGTTTCCACAACCGCAACAACCATTTCCGCAGCCCCAACAACCCTTTCCTCAACCAGAACAACCATTTCCGCAACCACAACAACCATTTCCGCATGAACAACAACAATTTCCCGAGCAGCAACAACCATCCCTGCAGCAACAACCATCCCTGCAACAACAACCCTCTTTCCAGCCAATTCTACAACAAGAGTTGAACCAGTGCCGAGAGTTCCTCGTGCAGCAGTGCAAACCACTGGCAATTGTGTCGTTCCTTCGGCCGATCTTTCAACAGAGCAGCTGCCAGGTGATGCAGAAACAATGTTGTCGGCAACTGGCGCAGATTCCCAAGCAGCTTCGGTACCCTGCCATACATAGCGTGGTGCAAGCCATCATCATGCAACAACAACAACAACAACAACAACAGTTCTTCCCACCTCAGCAGGTGGATCAAGGCTTCTTCCAGCCTCAGCCACAACATGTGGGCCAGAGCTTCATCCAACCACAACAGCTAGCTCAGTTCGAGGCGATGAGGAAGTTTGCGCTGCAGACCCTGCCAACGATGTGTAATGTGCAGGTCCCGATGTACTACCCCACCGCCCCGTCCAGCCGTGTCTTTCTCTTTTGAGAAGACTACAAGAGCTCTAGTACTAGATAGATGGATCACCGTTATTTCGTCGATGGACCGATCGATGTAACGGTGAAAAATAAAGTGGCATGTGCTAAGATGTTTGACCCCCGGCCAGTACTAGTCTAAACTTGGTAATAAAAGATAAACATAGTTCTTGTCTGCATAATATTGCTTGTCCCTGTTCCATTTCACGGGCATATTTAGATGTTCATTCCTATCGCCAATCTTATGCATGAAAATTAATCAGAACATAATGGATTGGCTGCAAAGCTTGGGTTGAGTTGAAGGACCATTAAAGTAAGGAGTACGCAAATTAACTCTTTAATGGCGAGGCTTATGAGTTGCAACTTGCAATGGTCTTGACTGGCCTGCATCTGATTCTAAATAGAATATATTCAGGCGAGGTTTCATCCGAAATTCTCAACTATAAATAGCTAAAATTATGTTTGATGGTAGGATCAAGGCAACTCAAGTCATTGGAGTACATCAGGAACAACTAAAGATTTAAGAGGCTGAGATAGATCAGTACATAGTAACATCATCATCCAAAGTTAATTAAGTAAATTTGGTCATACAAAATACTACTTACTACACATGATTGCACGTACAATGCACATTTCACCATAGGCATCACAAGAAGTATGTAAACAGAAACATAAATAATATATCTGTTGTAGCATGAAAAGTGTAAACACTAAACGATAAAAAAGTGTGCTTACACAAAGAGGTGCACTACAAATGTACAACAGATAAGTAGTGAGAAGGAAAATTTATGAATAGAACATGGGATATGAAGGAAGCATGATGAACTGATGACCAAATTATGTTATCTTGAAGCAGCATTTCACTGGTTCAACCGAACGTCACTCCATAATCATCTCAGTAAACAATTTCCAAATGCAATATGCCATTTGAGGCGGCCAGCGTGATATTTTTAATTTTACCATAAAAAACATCTAATAATCTTTCAGGTGTTAATTGTAGGGTACTTGGATTAGGGAACAAGTCATCGTCGGAAGATCTAGACAAGCACCTTTGCTCCATATTGCAGTAACCACTTTGTATCACCTACCGAGCAGCAATGTCTTCGATGAGTGAATTTTAAGTGGCTGATATGCGACAAAACATCTGTGCCTATCAATCACTTATTACAAAATTATTAGGGTGTTAATAAGGCTTCTTCAGATAAGGTACTATAGTTTTTCTATACAATCTAGGATTTTGGTAACAAAAATAGTCGACGTTGAAATCAGTGTGGCTGGCGTCCAGCGAGTCATATGTAGTTGCAGGAAGATATGGGAGATGATCTCTTCCCATGTTCAAAATAAATATCAGATTTCTGAAACTTAATAAGATCAGGCCTAATGGTCTTTTCATTTCACTGCCATATTAGTAGGAAGTAAGTTTACAATGAAACCCTAATGATAAAGCAAAATGTATATTCATATTGGCATATACACCAAGCGCAAATAATTGCAGAGTACATCCCTAAATGATTGATCCCACACTTAGACATGCAGAGCCTCTAGGTTAAAATAATAATAATCTCTACAGTAAGTCCTATTTATCAGCAATTTGCATCAAGCAAGCTTACCTTTATAACTAGATTTAACGGTAGTGATGTTGGCCATTGTCATATAATCTTGTTGAGATTTTTACAGGCTTTCTACACCTGCAACTATATAGTATCGGATGCCATCATATTTTGAGACTATCTTCTCCTCTCCAACCTTTTGGGTCCATAACCTTCAGAGCGAGGTTTTACTAATATCAGGATAAATCAAAGAATAAAAGATACCAACTTCTGTAATTTTTAACAAAAATCTTCATAATTGCAAATCCTGTTTTATAGAAAGAGAAAATTAAGCATGCACATTACCTTTGCATGAAACAGGAACAACCTTTTTCTCAATCTAGCAGCATCACCCACTATTGATCTGCCGCTTGTTTTGGCTTAACCATCATAGATAAAAGAAATGAATACCGAGAGTTATCCTCCGATAGTTCTTTAGTCTTTCTGCATCAGAAAATTTGCAATAGTAGTCTTTTGCTGCTTGTTGATACAAGAGGACATTGTGAATTTATGTTTTAATCACTATCTGATAAACTAACATGTTTTTCTACTCAGGCCAACCAGACAACTTAACCTGAACTTAATCAGGATATCAGAAACCATCAGACTGCACGCGGATCGAAATAAAAACACATCACTTACGCGAAGATGCAGCCTCAGTCTACTATAGGCCATAACAGCTGAGCGTATATTAAGAACAAAGTACATAGAAGGAAAGTGACTATTTTAGAGAGATTATAACAATCTCATCTGGCTAGAATAAAACATGGTAGAAAAGATTGTATTAGCGCTACGCTTCTTGTGGAAAGAACACATGTATATACATAACTTCCCTGTTCACAGTCAGAAGCCATTATCGCTATAAATGCAACTTGGTCCACCTTTCCTCACCCAACGAAGATTAAAAGAAACACAGATATGAACTCAATGAAAGAATGAAAGACTGATTTTCTACAAGCAAGTATCTTGCATTTATTATACCAGCAAGAGGGCCAGATGACAAGGAACTAATCAGCTATAACTTCCTAGGAACTGTACTCATACACAATGTATCAACTACTCAACTGTCCCCGATCGAAGTGATACCTTGCAGGAAGCGATTTTATTTGCTCCTGGTATTTGCCTTTACACGAAAACAGAGACATCATCAACAAACTAGTTGAAGCTTCAAGTGAGATTCTCTTCCCGTCAACTTTATCCAAATAATTTCCAGCCTTGACGATCTCACCTTTTTTCAACAACATTCTGATGATATCATTTAACGGAATCGAGAGGTCGGAGCACAACCACTCTTCTCCATTGATGAAAACATCTGATAAGCTTCTTCCATCGATCCTTGTTTCAGAAGATTTGTTATCATTATTTCATAAGTAGAAGCATTAGGTACAGGGCTCGGAGAAGGGAAGAAGCTAACGATCTGTTTACATGCATTAGGTACCAGTCCATGAGGATGCTGTAGGCGCGGGCTGTGAGAGGCGCCACCCGCGGGCCGGCTGCTTCCAGGCACACGCGGTTGAAGACGGCCACGGCGAGCGCTCGGCCGTCTCTGCAGGCGGAGGAGTCCGGCGCGCGGGCGAGGGCGGCGAGGAAGCCGTCTAGGACGGGCGCGCGGGCCGGGGTGTCCTGCTGCAGCAATTCATCGATCAGGTGATGCGCGTCCTCCGGGCTGAGCGTCCCGGCGCGGACGCGCTCCGTGGTCTCGGGAAGGGCGGCGTCGGGATCCCAGCGGCGTGAAGGCTGCGAGGTGCAGGAGCGGCGGAGGAGGAGGCGGGAGTACATCGGCGGCGTGGCGGAGTAGAGGCGACGCATCAAGCATGAAGTGGGAGTGAGTCTTTCTTTTTTTGTTGAAGTGAAGTAAGACCATCTCTAAAAGAGCCCGTAAAAACGCAACCGAAAAACTTGAATTCAATCTTCCGAAAACGAGTTTACGGGTTGCAAAACGGCTGGCGCAGAACAGAGCCCGTAAATTAAAACCGAAAAACAGAATATTCAAAAAATCATCATCTTCTTCACAAGAACTATCCGAGCTGCTGCTTAGATCTCCCCGTGCAGACCGGCGGCCGCGCCCCCGACTACAGCCGCGAGTTTAAGATCAGGCGAGGACGATCGCGCACGGCTCGGTGAGGCGTAGCTCCGGCCGGCCGGCCGGACGCTGCCGAACACAACCGTGATTGCTGCCGCTCCGCCTTGCTCCAAACCTGAAATTGATGCTAGCTTAGAGCATCTCCAACAGACGCGCTAAAACCCCCGCGCGGCAAAAAAATCGCCGTTTTGCCGCGCGCGGACGCTGCCGCGCTGCTCCAGCGGACGCGGGAAAACGGCGCGCGCGCTAAAAGTTTTACCGCCCGCGCGCTTTCGCGCTATCCCGCGCGGGAAATCTGCCGCGTGCGCTACCGCGCGCGCCATAAAGACGACACGCGCGAAGCGGCCAACTGCCACTCCTCCCACGCGTCTTCCTCCCGCGCCCTCTCTCTCCCCGCCGCTCTCCCTCCCGCGCCGCTCCGCCTCCGGCCGTTCCTCCTCGACGCGAAGATGCCGCCGCGCCGCCGCTCATCCTCCGGCTACCGCGGCGTCCGCGCGCGGCCGAGCGGCCGCTTCGACGCCGAGATTCGCTCCGGCGAGGAGCGGATCCGGCTCGGCACCTACGACACCGCGCATGAGGCGGCGCGAGCCTACGACGCCGTCGCGTGGCGCCTCGGCCGCCCCCGCCGGCAGATGAATTTCGACGACGTTTGGACGCGCGAGTAGGCGGAGAAGCTCGCGCCGCCATCGCCGCTCATCACGACCGAGCAGCGGCGCCGCGCCCGCGACCTCGAGCAGCGCCTGCGCGTGGCGGAGCAGGATGAGCGCAACCGCCTTGAGTGGGCGCGCGCGTTCCCGGAGGACGTCGCCGCCACGGAGGCCTTCTACGCGCGAAGGAAGGGGACAAGGCGGCGATGGCGGCGATGAAGAAGGCGAGTCGCGAGAAGCGCCGCGCCGAGTCCGCGGCGAGGAAGAAGGCGAGGGCCGACGCGGCGGCGAGGAGGAAGGAGGAAAGGCGGAACGCCGCAGGGCCGTCGACCGTCGTCCTTTCGTCCTCCTCCGAGTTCCGATGACGCGACGACGTCGACGCCGGTGTCCGGACACGACACCGAGCAGCTCCGACTTCGACTGGGAGTCCGACGACGGCGAGGAGTAGTTTATTTTAGTATTTTCGTTAAAATGTCGCATTGGATCGCGCACTTTTAAAATATATTCGTATTTTCGATCATATTTACATAGTTTGTTTGATGAATTTTCAAAAATAAACGATCGGATTAGCAGTTTGTGACGCGCGCGCTGCAAAATAGCGCCTCTGGCGGAGGTGCGTTTTTCGCACACCAACGCGCGCTGCAAAATACAGCCTCCACCGGGGGCAAATTCGCTATGCCGCGCGCGAGCGGTATACAGCGCACCCAATCGCCGATATAGCGCGCGAGATTTTACAGCGCCTGTTGAAGATGCTCTTAAAATGGATTGATGCTGCTAGCTATTGGCGCGCGTGCTACCTGCAAGCTCTTGGCCGCGCGTGCTAGCTGCATGCTCTTGGCCGCGCCGTATGCAGCTGCTAGATGCTGCTCGACGCGCGTATGCAGCTGCCGCTGCGCAGCCTATTTGCCAGCACGCCCCGTCATAGCCTGCTGCGTACGTCCGCCGCATGTCTCAACAGCCAGAAATCAGTGGCTGGAGGCGATTATACGGACGGCGGCGCTAGAGAAGTCCGTTCAGTTTTGGACCTGTAAACCACCCTTTGGTCTGTATTAGTAGGGATCGAGTCTAAAAATTTTCGGGTCCCTGAAAAAGTTTTTCGGGCCGGACGGCGAGTTCAGTCTCTATTCTGCGCCACTTTCAACCCGAACCCGTAAATCGGCTGGAAAAATACGGTTCTGGCGTGGTTTACGGGCTCTGTTAGAGATGCTCTAAACAGTATCTATGAGAGTCCGATGGAAGAGAATTGTCGGACCTCTCGAGCCATGTCCATCTGGTTGGGATCTAACGGACTGGATTTTCACCTCGATTTTTTTCGCGTTACCGATTCAGCTGGTTTGTCCAAAATCCCGAAACTTCTGGTCATAAACGCCTCCCAGATCTACCCCAAATCACGCTGACGAGCAAACTTCGCCTCCTCATCGTTGTGCTCCGGGAAATCATCGTCCCAATCGCTACAACCGTGCAGCTGCTTCCCTCCAGATCGTCACCTCCCCTTCCACCTGGTTCACTTGTGCGCCGGCAACACGCGCGACGCTCCGCCGCGAGGAGACGTCGTTGGGGCACTAACAGGCGGTCGGCGTTGGTGGTGTGAGAGGCGACTTAACCAGGCCGTCTAGGCTACCATTCAACGACCAAATCTGCAAGCCATAGACCTTAGCAACTACTCGATCTGGGAGAGAAGGTAATAGCTAGGAACTGACCTAGGTCCCCGTGTGTGCATATTTTCTGAATTTTCTGAACACCAGATCCTAGTAGTCCTCTGCTATTTGAAATTGTGAAATCAAATTTAACATCCGTTTCATCATATATTTTGCATCTTCTAGGTTGTAAATTTATACGTGGTAGTATCAGTCATGCTCATGTTGTTACAATCTAGTTTTGTACTTCTATGTATGTTTGTTATGCTCGGTGAGAGATTTATATTTAAGAGCCGATTCGTATACGATGCACTGAAGCTCCCATGGTACTCAAGTACATTTTGGCACCGGCAGCAACAGGTCCAGCAAGCTCCACCAACTAATATCAGGTTCCCATGTAGCAACAGGTCCAGCAAGCTCCCATGATTTATATTTCAGTTTCTATGGTTTGAAGTACAATCGTACAGACATACCACTTAATCCACAGATTTTTTGTTCATATGACTTAGGCTCCCGAATATTCACTTGTTGTTAGTCACAATTTTGATCACCTATGTCTTTGCTGCGGCATGGTATTTTTTGTTTCTAAAATTATATGCTTCCACTAGGTTCAGCAATATTTAACTGCTAAAGAGATCTGGTGCTTCATATATATGCAATATGTGCTTCTCATGTCTATACTGATTGGCACTATGTCCATGCTTCATAAGTTTGTCTCCATGCTCCAGTACCCAAAATTTGTATGGAAGCATGCCAATTTGCAAAAACGAAATTTCTATAGGTGCAAATTATATATGCTCTGATGGCATCAAATTGCTGCTTTACGCCTGCCAAGTTTTTCAACTCGATGTTTTTTCTTCAACTGGTGCCATTGTGTGATGCTCTCATCATACAATAATTTTGCTTCAACAGCTACGGGTATGTGCTTCCACCATGTGTGTTTGCTTCACGCACAGTTTCTAACTGGTGCTTAAACCTTTCTTACTGCTAGGGTGTGCTTCGTGTTACTAATTGATGCTTCTATTATATAAACATAAATCTGCCTAACCTTATTCTAGTTGTATAGTCAGTGATGTTGCTCTACTCCCTTGTACGCTGCCGCTGGGACACAAATGCCTTATTGAGGAGGACCTTGCAGCGCATGGGAGATCATCCATGATCAGCCCATGCAGAGGTCAATAATGCTGCTTACAGATAAATGAGAAAAGTGTTGTTGTAATAGTAGTGTTTAAATTTGTCACTGCAAGAGTTGTAAATTTTTTTTTGTTTAAATCAAATTAATGTGTACATTGCTCCGTGCTTGATGTAGTGCTTCCACAGATTCTTGTTTGAAGCAAATATTTTCATCAGATTAAAAGTTGTTTTGGTTGGTCATAGAAAAAATATTCCATGATGCAAACAATATGACTCTAAGGCCGCAAAAATGATGCTTCCATTTGTCAAGATGTGTGCTTTCTTGGTCCAAAAACATGTCGCCATTGCAAACTAATGGATGCTGGAAATGGTGCTTCCATCGATCAAGGAGAATGCTTCGGGCATCAAGAACAATGCATATTGAAAATACAAATCGTAATTATTTTTATATATTTATTTTGTTGGAAACGAATTACTAGATGCACGCTCCCATTATTTTTGAAATTTATATTTAATTTGAAACATGAAATTCCTAGAAGCACATTCCCATTATTTTGGATGCAAAATTATATTTACTTCGAAAAATACATACTGAAAATACAAACTGTAATTATTTTTATACATTTATTTTGTTGGAAACGAATTACTAGAAGCACGCTCCCATTATTTTTGAAGCAAATTTATATTTACTTTGAAACACCAAATAATATTGAAAACAAAATTTTCTCCATAAGAAACCAAACAAGAAAACAGATTGAGCTGCTTGGAAACACGGTTTATCAGATTAATTAGTCTCCCAAAAATCTGGATTCATTTTAGGAAGCATTTAGTAGAAAAAAATTATAATTCATAATTACTCTGAATCCCCAGATCCGTTCCACTAAACAACGCAATCTGTCCCACGATTTCCGGAGATAATCTCGCGCGGGGCCGGTTCATAATTGGGACGGCTTCAACATCGTACGGACATCATCAATTCGATCCTGCGGCCACATCCTGGTCCGATGGAAAGGGATCCATCGGGTTCCGATTCTTAGCGCTGCCCTTCTTTTTTTGTCTTGACGCTGCGTGAGAGAGCCGTTTTTTTCTTGGAGCCTCAAGTCCAGTGCAATGGATGCCGATTATAATTGGGCTCACTGGCGGAGGGCCTTGGAGGCGAAACTGGGCAACCGCCCCCCCCCCCCTCTAAAATCAGCACGCATACTTTTCTAGACATGTTATCTGACTCCATCGACAGTCCTTTGTTTCCTTGTTGACAGTCAAGCACAACGGAGCTCAGGGAGAAAGAGGCCTCCATCGATCTCACATCCCGCTTTTACTCAATACATTCATGATTCTTGGTTGTGCGATGGGATGTGTCCTGCTGAGCAGTGCCTAAATATAATACTAGCGCTAGGTTACATTTTTTGTTTTACCTTGGGGCTTGGGCCATCAGTGGAGACAGATACTTTTGGCTGTTTACAAGTGGAACTAGAAGTCTAGAAGAAATCACTGCAAAATATTTTCGCTCCCTTGCTTGCTAGTTCCATGTGCATAAATCAAGAACTTAAGTGTATTTCAAACTTGAAAATCAGCTTTGTTGTTACGAATAGAATTTGATTTTTGCAGCAAAAATTTGGGTGCATAGCTAACAAAAAAAATCCGAAAAGTTCAATTTGGCCCCCCCCTATGCTTCTCATCACGCTCCGACACTGATTGGGCTCGGTCCAACATGCAGTGCTGTGAAGATCGGCCCGTTTGCCCTTTTTTTAGATTCACTGGGAGACATCCTCCCCGGTTGCAGTGTGGTGTAAGTCTCGTCTCTCAAAAAAAAAAAAGTGTGGTGTAAGTCTCAGTCTACTTTGTCCATGATTTCATCACATTAGTATTGTAGAAAAGCTTTGGACATAGTGATGTGTTTTGATATAATGCGCAAGCTGCCAAGTTGGTCCCATCTTTTGTTGAATACTATGTATTGCTTCTGTAATTCTCTCTTGGTGCCTTTGTGAGAGGGAGGTTTCTTGTAAGTTGCCCAGATTTGGCAGTATTAGGGATGATGTGATGTCTACACCCATGTCCACTTGTGGTTGATTATATTTTGCTAAAAGCCTACTATGCTAGCCTAGAAACAACCGGATTCTGTCCTCGGGGCCTCCGACCGAGAGCTCATCCAGATGCAAACAGCAACTATGTAGCATAGAGGTGATGGAGGGCTAATCTCTCCGCCGATGCCTCCAAGGAGGGATGGCTGCTTCCTTATGAATGATTTACAAAACGGGAGACACCTGATACTGCAGGGTTGCTTCAGTTTCTCCTACATTCTTCTCACCTCTGAGCACCAAACCCATGGCTGAGTTGCTCTCTGCGATTGTACCCACCTTGCTGAAGAAAGCATGTGACTCCATTCTTACAGAGCTTGCGTTCATGCGTGGCATCGATGGCCGCCGCAAGAGGCTGTGTGGCTTGCTATGCGCCATCAACGATGTCATCTCTGACGCTGAAGAGCAGGCGCCCAAGAAGCCATCAGTGAAAGGTTGGATTACCCGCCTTAAGTCTGCAGCTCTCGATGCCGACAACGTCATCGATGAGCTGCACTATGAAGTGCTCCGCCGTGAAGCTCTGCGTCGAGGGCATGACGTCAACACTGGTGTAAGAGCTTTCTTCTCTCTGAATTATAATCCTTTGCTCTTCAAGTACAAGGTGGGGAAGAAACTACAGGAAGTAGTGGAAAGGATTGATGACCTTGTTAACCAAATGAACCAGTTTGGATTCAGTAGAGATCGGCCTGCACCAGTGGTTGATAGCAGGCAGACACACTCATATGTCAATGAAGATGAAGTTATTGGCAGGAAGGGAGATGGAGAGGAAATTGTGCGCATGTTGCTTTCTTCTGAGAGCGAGAAATTCTCAGTCGTCGCAGTTGTTGGCATAGGAGGAATGGGAAAGACAACTCTCGCGCAACTAGTGTTCAATGACGTAAGAGTGAGGGCTCAGTTTGAAGTATGTGTTTGGGTTTGTGTGTCTGATCCATTTATAGTTGCAGATGTTGCAAAGAAGATCATTGATTCAGCCATTGGACGAGACTGTGGATCCAAGACTGATAACATGGAGTTGCTGCAGCAGCGTCTTCGGAATGAGCTGGGTGGGAAGAGGTACTTTCTTGTAATGGATGATGTTTGGAATCAAGAAGTGGAAAAATGGGATGCCCTACGGACATTGCTTTGTTGTGGTGGAATGGGGAGTGTGGTACTCGTTACCACTCGGCAGATGAAAGTTGCTTCTATCATGGGGGCATTTGATGTCCACTGCTTACAACACTTGAGTCCAGAGGATGCTTGGACTTTATTCAAAAGAAGAGCGTTTAGTTTGGGTGTCGTGGAGTCTCCTGATCTTGCTGAAGTTGGTAAAGATATTGTTAAGAAATGTTGTGGGGTCCAATTAGCTGTGAAGTCTATCAGCAGTTTGATGAGCAGAAAACAAGAGGTTAGAGAGTGGTTAGCTATCCTGGACAGCAAGACTTGGGATGTGTTGCAGGAGGATCTTTTGAGATGGCTTGCGGGAGCTCCTGCGCTCGCCCGAGTGCCCCGCCGCCGCTCGACCCCTCGTCGATCCCTCCGGTAGATTCATCCCCATCCACCACCGTGCTAGCCCTAGGCTCCCTCCCCCTTAGTCTCCTCCAAGCCTCCACCCACCTCCAGCTGCCCCTCTCTCTGCCGGCTTGGGCGCGGGACGCCGCCGTCAGCTCGACGGATGGCGCGCTCTCGGCCGGACCTCCTGGCGCCGACCCCGCTCCTCCAGGCTTCGACACAGCTCCCTCTTCACGACGCGGTTCCGGCAGAGCAGTCCCCGGACGCAGACCCTCCCGCGTCCCTGACAACGCCGGCGCGCCGCGCCTCTCGCCAGGTGCGGCTTTCCTTGACTCTGTGCTGCTCATGTTTCACTCCATGGTCGCGAGTTCGGTCGGAAGTAAGCACAAGTTCTCTCGGTTCTGGATTACTCCGACGAGCCTCTCCCCCCGTTTCAACTCGCATTGCGTCGCTAACGCCCTTAACTACTCGTTCACGTCTTCACCCGATTGCTTCATCGTTGCCTCCCATGGTGGTGCGGTTTTCTCCTCCGTGGCCTCGTCGCCGCTCGTCCGAGACCTCATCCTCGCTCGCGGGACAATCCGCCTCGGGGGATCCTCCTACCAGCTGCACCGGTCTGCGGCGGCGGCGACGGTGGCGCGCCTGCCGGCATGGCCGCCGTGCCGCGACATCGTCCTCTTCGACCCTGACGGCTGCCGTGGGCTCTCTGCATGCAAAAACCCTAACGGCTGTGCCACCGTGGCCGCGGAATGGTCAGCGGAGTCTGCTGGCGTTTTTGGTCAAGGTGGGCCCCCTTCGGACCAAACGGTCAGCTGGCCCGTTTTGGACAACTCTTGCCCCCCTTTTCCCTCACCTGCGGCCCACTCCGCCCGTCCCCCTCCCACGCCGACCCGCCTAACCCTATCCGCGCCCATCCCCTACCTCCACCCGCCGCAGCCTTCCTCCCCTAGACCTGCTGCGGCCACCGCCCCCCTCCCGGACCGCTGGTCCGAACCAGCCCCTGCTCAGCCTAGCGTCGCTCCCCGTGCTGTCCCTTCCGCCCAGGCCTCGTTTTCACCTCCGCGCCATGGGAATCTGGGGATGGAGGCCAGGATTCCCGGCGAGCAGCCGCGCACGCCGAGCGTGGGCACGGCCTCCGCGCCTGCACCCGCACCTCCTCTCTCTCCGTCCACGGCCCCCTGCACCACCCCGCCACGCTCTTTTAAGGAGGTGCTGCTCTCTTCCCCTGCCCCAACCCGCAGCACTCCTCCACCGCGCCGGCTCTTCTTCTCTCCCAACAAGGAGCACAGGCTCTGTTTCAGGTGCCTTGCCCCCGAGCACGTCGTCGGCGACTGCCGGGGCCCCCTTCGGTGCGCTGCTTGCGGCCGTTTCGGTCACAAGAAAAGAGGATGTGAGCTCCCTCCCCTCCCTTACTCCCAATCTGCACCTGCCCTGCTCGCCTTGGCTGATTCCTCTCCCCCCTCCTCTCCTAGGTTGCACTACAGCCGCCGCCTCTCCTCTCCGTCAACTCCGGCGGAGGCTGCGTCGGACGCGATTGCTCCTGCTGGCGGAGGCTCTCCTCGTCGCGGGCTGCGCGCAAGGGTGCCTACGCCGTACCCGCGCGGCTTCGCTCGCCTCTCCTCGCCCACCCGTCGGGACTCGCCGCCGGGCCGCGCGGGTGTGGTCGCCATGATGGGGCTTGGACCTGTGGCGCGATCTGGCCACCGTGGCCCGCCAACTTTCGCCCCACTGCCGCCCGCATCTGTTGTGGGTGTGCACCGCTGCCCCGAGGTATACATGCCGAGGGTCGCCGATGCTGGTCAGGGGCGGCGTTTCTCCTACGCCACCCTGGAGCCGGCGGCTGAGGCTCCTGGGTTCGTCCTCCGGCGGGCCCTGGAGGAGTGCGCTGGCAACCCGCAGGTGGTGCTTGCTGCAAGCGACTACGGGGCGATGCTGCTTGCCTTCCCCTCGGTGGAGGTTAGGGAGGAGATCCTGCCCCGCTTTCCCCTCTCCTTCGCCGGCCATCGCATCTCCCTCGAGCGTCCCGAGGATGGAGCAAACGAGCCGCACGGAGCTCGACGAGCTTCGCCATGCTCTCGGCTTCGGGTTTCCCTCACGAGCACCGGGACGCGGAGGGATTCGGGTGGCCTTCTCTCCCATTGGGAGCGTCCGCCGCATCGACCCCTCCTCGTCTCCGGGAGAAGGACTTCTCCGCCGTTCGGGTCGTCGTCAAGCTCGCCGGTCCCGTGACCTTCCCCACCAACCTGCTCCTGCACGACGCGTTCGGTGAATGCACCACGGAGGTCACTGTGCGCCTCGTCCGTGCCTGGAGTGCTGCAGAGAACGCCGTTGCGGAAGCCTCCCTCCACTTCGACACCGACGGTGACGGCGGCTCGCCCAGGGCCCGGCAACCGCGCCTCAGCGACATTGATGAGGGCTCCTTCAATGGCTCCCCTCCGTCTCCCCCTGCTGCCCCTCCAGCTCCCGCAGCGCCGGTCCTTGATCTCTGGGCAAGAATCATCGCCCGGCGTCGAGCTAATCTCGCCCATGCTGATGCTTTGGAAGGTGCTGATGGCCTCCCTGCGGACTCCCTCTGTCCTCTCCCGCGGGAACGTGCCACGCCCACGGAGACCTGGGACCGCCTCCTTGCAAAAAGGATGGTAGACCAGTTCCCCGACGCTGGCCTCGACGCTTCTCAGGTGAGCGCTGTCGAGCCCCTCGTTTCCCCTTCCCCTAACCTCCCTAGCCTAAACGGTCCCCTTCTCTGTCTCCAGTGGTACGACTCGATCGCTGCTCCCGTGCCCGTCGTGGAGGATGGCACGGTGGATCAGGGCAAGGACGCGCCGGCGGAGGCTGTGGAGGCTGCTGATCCCGCTCCGGACCCCCTGAGCATGGAATTCGCGGTGCCTGACTCCCTCCACGAAGACTCTGCCCGGAAAATGCGTGTCCGTCACAAACGGGCGGTGGACTCTGCCTTTAAGGCCCGCCGGAGCGCACGCCTCGCCGCCAAAGAAGCTCCCACCTTCCTCACCATGCTCTCCAAAGCGAAAGCTGCCAAGGCCTCCAAGTTTGACATCTCCGGCGGCTCCACCCGCTTCCGTGCCGCTGCGGAGGCCGCGGGTTTTGGTGGCTCCTCCGACCCTGGCCCGATCCCCGTCCCACGCCTCCGCGAGCTTGCTTCCGTCTGCGGCGTCGACCCTGACGCCGTCGACGACTCCTCTGAGGTGCTGCCCCTGTCCGCATGATCGGACAGGCCCTTGGCGCCGTCTCCCCGTCTCCGCCACCGCCCCATGCTGTGACGGAGGCCGCTCTGCCGGCGTTTCTCGTGCCTCCTGATACAAGGTCTTCCTGCTGCAGCCAAGGACCCAGCGACATGTGCTGTGGCTTTGGCTCGTGCTTTCTGTTCGTTCCTGTTCTCCCCCCTGCGTCCCCTTCCTGGGCACTAGGCCCATGTCTTGCAGCAGTGTTTTTTTTGGTTGTGTTGCCACGGTGCCTACCCAAGTTTCAATATGAATGGCCTTATTTCGTTTTCTGTTGCGTCCTGGAACACCCGTGGGCTTGGCGACCCAAACAAATGTGATGTCGTGCGGGCCGATCTCTCGATTGCCAGGCCCAGCATCGTGGGCCTGCAGGAGAGCAAAATCGAAAACCTTTCGCCCCAAAAGTGTGCCTCCTTCCTCCCCTCCAACCTGCGCTCCTTCGAAAACGTAGGATCCACAGGCGCCTCCGGTGGTTTGGTAACTGCCTGGGACACAAACCTCTTCTCCCTTGTCCGCGCCACCCCCTCTCGCCATACCCTCTCTCTCGACCTCTCTAGTACAAACGATGGCAGCATCTTCCGTTTCTCTAACGTCTATGCCCCTTGCGATCGTGCCGATAAACCCCTCTTCCTCGAGAACCTGGCCCTTCATGACCCTGGTGACAACACCCCTTGGCTGATTGCAGGCGATTTTAACCTCACTCGTGATCCCGCTGATCGCAATAACGCTAACTTCTCTATTGCCGAAGCTGAGCTCTTTAATGAGACTATCAACTCCCTTGGTCTCATTGAGCTCCCGTTGCGCGACAGGTGTTTCACTTGGTCTAACGGGCGCGCCTCTCCCACCCTCATTCGTCTGGATAGGGCTTTCATTAATCACGCCTGGAACGCCCGCTTCCCCTCCTCTTCCCTAGCCTCGATCTCCAGAGCCACCTCCGACCATGTCCCCTCGCTTGTTAACATCTCGACTCGTATCCCCAAAGGCGGGTACTTCCGATATGAACCGGCCTGGGCCCTTCATGAGCGCTTTCGGACCTCCATCACTACAGCTTGGGGGGCCACCTACCGCTCTGATCCCACCGCGAGGGTGGTTGCTCGCCTTCGCCTTTGCCGCTCTTCGTGCAAGCGCTGGCAAAGGCGATCTCCACCCTGCGCCCAGAGGGAAAAAGACTGCCGCCTCCTCATAAACCTTTTGGACCTGCTCGAGGAAGGGCGCCCCCTTTCTCCACCTGAACATCGCCTGCGTACGCTGACTATGGATGCCCTGCATCTCTCTATCAAGGAGAATGCTACCTACTGGAAGACTAGGGCCAAAATCCGTTTTGCTCTGGAGGGGGATGAAAACACCAAGTTCTTCCACGCCTCCGCCACCTGTAGAATGCGTCGCAACTCCATTCCTATGCTCTCTGTGGATGGGGTGGATGTCTCTGAGCACTCTGAAAAAGCCTCTATCCTCAAAACCTTTTTCACCGGACTCCTGGGGTCCGTCACCTCCCCTGACTGGCGCTTCAACCTTAGCTCCCTCTACCCCAGCACTCCAGCTCTTGTTGGGCTGAGTGCGCCCTTCACACCCGAGGAAGTCAAAAATGCTTTCCTCTCTATGAACAAGCTCTCTAGCCCTGGCCCCGACGGGTTCGGGCCTGCCTTCTTCTCGACCTTCTGGACCACTGTGGCTCCAGATGTTTGGGAGCTTTTCACCTCCTTCTACAATGAGGACATCGATCTCGCGCGCATCAATCGCGCCTTCCTTGTCCTCCTTCCTAAAGTGGAGGCTGCCACCCACCCCTCACAATTTCGACCAATCTCGCTCCAGAACTGTGTCATGAAAGCCATCTCGAAAGTGCTCACTACCAGACTCCAGGCGAATATCCAGTCGTTGGTCGATGCGGACCAAACGGGATTCCTCTCTGGGCGCCGCATTTCGGAGAACATTGTCTACGCGGCTGACCTCCTGAGATGCTGTCATTCACGTAAGGCGCCTACCATTGTCTTCAAAATCGACTTCCGGAAGGCCTTTGACTCGGTCAACTGGGAAAGCCTCCTCTCTATCCTTGCGGCCAGGGGTTTCGACGACCGGTGGTGTAGATGGATGAAAAAAATCCTTCACTCCGGCCTCACAGCAATCCTCCTCAATGGGGTCCCTGGGGACTGGATCCGCTGTAAAAACGGCCTGCGTCAGGGGGATCCCCTCTCCCCCTATCTTTTCATCCTTGTTGCTGATGTGCTCCAGCGCTTAATCCGCCAGGCTTGGGCCGATGGCTTCCTGTCCCACCCCCTTGTCGGGAATTCTCCCTGCCCCGTCTTGCAATACGCGGACGATACACTGATTCTTTGCAAAGCCTCCCCTGGCGGCCGCTCGCGTGCCTCCGCTAGGTGCTCGGATGACTTTGCTGCCGCTACAGGTTTGGCTATAAACTTCTATAAATCCTGCTTCATCCCCATGAATGTCAGTCCCCCTGAGGCTGCAGACATGGCTTCCACTCTCGGCTGCCCCATCTCCACCTTCCCCCAGCCGTACCTGGGACTCCCGCTTTCCCCTACCAAACTTCCCACGTCAGCCTATGCTCCCCTTCTCCTCTCTTTCGACCGTTGTCTCTCTGGTTGGCGTGCGCAGCTGTTGTCCTCCGGGGGGAGGCTCGTTCTTTGTAATGCGGTTCTGAATAACCTTGCTACTTACTTTATGTGCTCGTACTTGCTTCCTCGTGGGGTTATTGACAGTATAGATAAAAGGCGCCGTGCGTTTTTTTTGGACCGGGAAGGATTCTTGCTCTGGTGCTCGTTGTCTAACCGCTTGGGATAAGGTTGTTTTGTCTAAGCAGGAGGGCGGCTTCGGCGTCAAGGATCTCCACCGGCAGAACAGGTGCTTGCTCTTAAATTTTATCCACCAATTACACAATCCCATTATGTTGCCTTGGAAATCTTGGTTTTTTGCTCACTCAGGTCGTGACTTGGGGGAGCTCTCGGCAGCCCCCTCTTTCCTGGAGAAGATCGTCCGGGAATGCCTTCCCCTGTACCGCACGATCACCCGTGTCGTGCTCCAGGATGGGCGCTCCACGAGCTTCTGGATGGACAAATGGCTGCCGGGCAGCCCTCTCGCGGAGCGCTTCCCCGCCCTCTTCTCCCACTGTACCTGCCTGCACGCCACGGTGGCGACCGTGGTTTCTCGGGGCCTTGATCTGCAGCCCCGACTCTCTTCTGCGGCGGACTCTGAGCTCTCCCAGCTCCGCCAGATCATCGACGACATCCGCCTCACCCACCTCCCCGACGACCGCACCATCGACTCTGCCTCGGCACCCCGCTTCTGCTCGAGGGAGGCGTACAGGATGCTCTCCCCCCAGCGCCCCAGAGACGAGTCGGCGTGCACCGCCTGGGCCCTTCGCCTCCCGGCCAAGCTGAAGATATTCTCGTACCTCCTCGACATCGACCGCCTGAGCACCCGTGCAAACCTCTTCTACAAGCACTGTGCGCCTTCTGAGATTTGTGCCTCCTGCCCCCTCGCTGAGACTGGGAGGCACCTGTTCTTCGACTGCTGCCTGGCCGCTTCGGTCTGGACCCGTCTGGAAGCCCCAATCCCGGACGGGCGGTTCTCCATCTGGAACATCCGTTCCCCTCCGGATTTCGGTCTCCGCCTGGCATATGGGAGTGGCGACAACTCTCTGGGCCATCTGGAAAAGCCGGAATGATCTCGTCTTCAACGGGAGACCCTCGACCCCGACCTCCACGTTGCTCCGCGCTTGCGACGACCTTCTACTTTGGTGGCATCGCCTACCGCCTACCGACCGAGCAGACCTAGATACGCTGCGGGCTTACATGCTGGCCAAAGCGTGATTTGTACACTGCTCTCTCTCTCCCCCCCCCCCCTGTACCTCTCTCCCTGTAATTATAGACCGGCTGCTTGGCCACTCGAGATAATAAAACAAACGGTGGGGTTTTTCCCCCCCGTCAACCTCGAAAAAAAAAAGACTTGGGATGTGTTCAATGAGGAAAACCAGATAATGCCTGCATTAAGGTTGAGCTACTACCATTTGCCTTCTCCCATGAAACAATGCTTTGCCTTTTGTGCTGTATTCCCTAAGGATTACGAGATGAATAAAAAGGATTTGATACATCTATGGATAGCTAATGGGTTCATATTGTCTGAGGGGGCCTTAGATTTGGAAACAATTGGAAATCACATCTTTTCAGAACTGGTTTGGAGGTCATTTTTTCAGGATGTTAAGCACACACGATCCCCAGACTATGGATACGATTATCCCTTTGCAAATGGAATTGGATTCCACGATTCCTTTTCAAATGGAAATGGATACTCTGATGTGACCACATGCAAAATTCACGATCTCCTCCATGATCTTGCACAAAATATTGGTCATGGCGAATATTTTTCTTTGCAGAAGCTTACTGAAATCAATGAGTTGCCGGAGAATGTGCTTCATCTACATTATTCTGTATATTTCACATGGCCAAAGATTAAGGTTGTAATGCAGCACAACAGAAATATCCGAAGTATATTTGCTACAGATACTTACAATCTTTCCGTGCCAGATATTTATTTCCCGACCTCTCTGCGAGTATTTGGCACTTGCATCACTGGGAGATTGTCAACTGAGGCAGCTTTTATGAAGCACCTGAGATATTTAGACTTCTCAAGAAGTAACATAAGCGCATTGCCAAGTTCCATATGCACACTTTATAATTTACAAGTATTGGTGCTGAATGACTGCTTCTGGTTGCAGAGGCTACCAGAGGGCATGAAATATATGATCAGCCTTCGTCATCTATACCTTGATGGTTGTAACAGCTTAGCGTGTATAGCAGCTGATATTGGGCACCTCAGTTATTTGAGAACCCTGACTAGGTATGTAGTTGGGAATGATCCTGGCTGTGGAATCAAGGAGCTAAAACATTTAGAACTTGGCGGCAAGCTGCAGATATATGATTTGATTAAGGTAACTAGTCAATCAGATGCAAAAGAAGCCAACCTAGAAAGTAAACAAAATCTGGAGCAGTTGACGTTGTGCTGGGGTGCATCGGAAAGTACTTATCAACAAGAATTTCCCACCGAGGATTCACGATTATATCCTTCTGAAGAGATATTGGATGCTCTTAAACCTCACATCTGTTTGCAAGTTCTAACAGTTGACGGATACATGGGTACTAGGTTCCCAAGGTGGGGGACTGATAATTCAACCCTACACAGGCTAGTGGAGCTCACGTTGTCTGAGTGTGCACAGTGTACTGATATTCCATCTGTGTTGCAGCTTCCCTGTCTTGAAGTTCTCAAGCTGAAAGGGATGCAAAAATTGACAACCCTATGCAATAGCCAGTTCATAGTTGAGAATGGGTGTTATCAGTCTGCACAGATGTTCCCCAAATTGAAGTTCTTATTATTAGAAAGGATGGAACTCTTGGATAGTTGGAAAGAAAATGATGGGACCGAAGTTCCATCAGTTGTTTTCCCATTGCTCGATACTATGGTAATTATTGCCTGTCCTAAACTGACAACTTTTCCTAAGGTTCCTGTACTCAAGTCCTTGAGCTTGGCAGGGAAAAGAGCACAGATTGATTTAGTGGCAGGTTTAACCACGTTGTTATCTCTGTCCCTCCAATGTCTGATGAGTCCAAAAATGATAAATGATCGTACTGTGAGTAAGCAGAACAATGATGTGAGGCAAAATATCTTGGTGGAAAGCTTGATTCCCTGGGGGTCTCTTACCGTCTTAAACCTCGGTGGATTCAATGGCCTAACACCACATAATAAAGAACACAGAAGTGATCAGATGACATATATTAAGAGATTGCATCTCAGTTGTTGTGATTTCTTCATCCAACCAGATATCCTTCAGTCACCATTTTGTTTTTGGGAACTCTTTGTCAGTTTGGAATGCTTAACTATCTTTAACTGTGATAGTCTCACCTTTTGGCCATTGGGGGAATTGCAAAGCTTGACTTCACTAAAACGGTTATATATTAATCGATGTAAAAACTTCACAGCTTTACTTTCAGTGAAGCCATCAGCAGATGAGGGCCTGCACAATGTGGAATGCATGCAGATTTTGAAGTGCCCAAACTTGGTGGCATTCCCTACATTCACCTCCCTAAAAAAAATTAATATTCGGGGCATTTCTAAACTCGAGTCTATACCTGAAGGATTGGGCTCTCATGACACCCTAGAATCGTTGGATATTATGGAATGCCCAAGCTTGAAGTCCCTGCCAGAAAGCATCCAGTGTCTTAGAAATCTGACAGACCTTCAACTGATGGGCTGCAGCAGCCTAAAGACGCTGCCTGAAGGGATGCAGAATCTAGCAGCTCTCAAAAGCTTAGATATTTGTGCTTGTCGTGGTATAAAGGTTTTACCTAAAGGTCTCCAGCAGAGGCTGCACAGCCTGGAAACACTCCATATTTCGCATTGTCCTGCTCTAGCAAGAAGATGCAAACGGGGAGGTGACTACTGGGACAATGTCAAGGACATTCCAAATTTACGAATTTGCAGTGACATGTGAGCAGCACTCCATTTGCGATTCTGCAGCCAAGGTCAGCATTCCTGCATGCACAAACGATTAGTACACAAGATCATCTAGCAATGGAACACTTGGCTAATGAATTTTCACTCTAAACGTGCACACTGCTCTATCATCTCATGTGTTGTGCATGCCATCCTTTGCCTCTTTTTTACCAAGTTCCACACTCTACAAAGATACCATGATAACGTTTATCTGATTATTTGGTAAATTGTTTCCATTCAACATTCCTGAACCACAGGTGGATTATCCTGGAAATGATTTTTTTTGCCATTTTTGAACCACAGGTCGCTCCCCATGCGACAGCGGGGCGTTCGCCGCTCACCGCCCCCTTCCGGTGCTCGCCCATCGCTGCTGGCGCAGTGGCGGCGGCCCCCCGCTGCCAAAAGGTGTTGGGGGAGGTCCCTCTCGCGCGTGGTATTGACAGCCGTTGGGCTTGGCTGGGGAAGATTATCGCGGCCGCCCGAGCAGACAAGCCGGGGCGGCAGCCCTAGGGATGTGGTGGGTGCAGGTGGTGAGGTGGCCTGCCGGTTCCTGGGTGCGGTGGTCCGGCTGAAGCCGTCGGGCTCGTCTAGGGAAGACGATGGCAGCCGCCGGCGCAGGCAAGCCAGGCAGCGGCCCCGGGGACGCGGTGGGCGCAGTGGTGAGGTGGGGTGCTGGCTCCTCAGCGCGGAGGTTGTTAAAGACAAAGAAACGAGACCTCTTTGTGCCGGGTCTGACCAAATGTGCCGAGTATTATAGTAACACGAAGGATGAAAACTGGCACAGGCCGATCGAGCAAGCACACTTTGTGTTGGTAAAATTCAATGATATGTCCCAAGTGTATTCTTCTTTTAAGCCTGAGATAGCTATCTTAACCATCTTGGTAATATTCTTAAGCTTGTGAATGCCTATACTTATCAATCACAGTGGCATGACAGACTTCCGCTACTTGCACGGAGAAGAAATCATAAGCATACATGATACATGTTGCAATCTTACTCTAATTAAGTGGGGAAGTTCTCATTCTGGTGGCAGACAAGAAAAGACAAACAAATGAACAAAGAAGACAAACTTGCCTACGTAGCCAGCGGAAGAGGCAACCAGCCTAAAAAATTAGGAACAATCCTCCCACATGGCAATGTAACACCCACCTGAAATAAACGTAAGGAACTCGTCGGCTTGAAAGAATTAATAAGAGATCTCACAGATAGGAACAAGAAATGCCAATAAGCAAGCAACAGAAGGCCACAATTCTATAGCCATATTCTGGACAACATCACTTAGCAAACTCAACCCATGTCAATTGAATTAAACAGAAGCCAACTAAGAACCAAAAGCTGAAAGATATTAGAACCCAAACCATTACCAACCTACTTATGGTAAGCGTAACAACCCACATTAAGTACCAACCCACAAAGCTGATACTGTTGTCATTGCATCTAATTTCTGGAATAGGGTGGTTGCTTCATAAGTGTAATTATTTCTGCACCACCGAGAATTATACCATATGTAGAAATGTTCTTCCAATAATAATCTCATAGACATTTTCTTTGCAGCAACAATTGTCCCAGCATAAAATAAACGCAGCCAGCATGATGTTACATGTAAAAGTTGTAGGTCAACACTCGTAGACAACACTTCTTTGATTAGATTCAACCAACCATCAACTCCCAGTGGCATGAAGTATTCCGAATACTTTCCCCATCTTGCCGACAAAGCAATATCCTTCACTCAATGAATTAAATGTCATAACATCAGGCCTCTAAACCATGTGTATTACCAATTTGAAAACATCGTGTGAATTTGTAACTCTTCTTTCTCTGCAAAGACTGTATATTACTGAACTGAAGAGCACAATGTTAAAACAAGGATTACTTTGGTCATCATTTCGGTAACCAACTCCTTGGCTATCACAACAACACCATGTGAGGAGCCTCACTAGGGTAGAAGAGATCTTCTAGGCTGCCTCTGCTGAGTTGTTTTAATAATTTTTTCCCAGAGTACCCTCACACGTGCGGGATTTGTAATGGGCATCATGCCCCTCAAAGCAAAACTACTCCTTTTTAGTACTCCTTTTTTTTATCACAGCTAGTATGAGATGATTTGGGCCTTTGGATCCAATAATATGGATGCGCATAGCGAATTGGAGGTACCGTAAAAGACTTCATACATTATGAGGTATGTGGCCCTTGGCAGTTGGCAGTCATGGACTCAAAAATATCTGCAGCTTCTCTGGTTCTTCCATGTTTGTGAAGGGATGCCATGAACTTGTTCCACATACCAATATTTGGTACAAGACCCTGGCTTGTCATTTCTTTGAATATTTTATTTACCTGCTTCCACTGGCCCAAAGTGGAATATCCATGTATCATGCTAGTATATGTCACTTCATTCGGTTGAACACCATTATCAACCATCTGCCGGAGGAACAACTCTGCCTTGTCCATTGCTCTGGCCTTACACAATGCATCAAAAAGCGAGCTATGTATCACCACATTAGGCAGAACCCCTTTGTGCATGATTTCGTTGAATAGATTGGATGCCTTGCTTACTTTGCATTCCTTAAATAAGCCACCAATGACTGTGGCATCATCTTGAGCGGGTCAAGCGCCTGCTGGCTCCTTCTATTGTCACATAAGCTCTTAAGAACTGTGGAGTATGATAGGACACAAAGGCACAGAGCTGAACTCACACATCCTATGAAGCCAACTAAAATATAAGCGACAGAGGAGTAAGAAATTTAAGGGATCGACTAAACATGCCCTCGAGTTATTAATGTTAAATACTGCGGGAGCATGCTACATTATCCTGGATGTGATTATCGCTGACAGCTCCAAATGCTCGATCCTTTCCGCTTGCAGGTTGAATCAGGGTGTGATGTACGATGCTGCATCAAAGCGGGAATTCCAGAAGACGTTGCACATTCAGATACATTGATAAACAGTCAAGACAATCAAAGCAGAATTCTCCACATTTGCATCCTTCTTGTTTCCACAGTCTCCATGACTGCTTCATTTCTTCAATTTCTGATTTGGTATAAGGCCACGGCTTAGCATTTCTCCAAACATTTTACGTGCCTCTTTCCGCTGGCCCAAAGAGGAATATCCACGGATCATGGTATAATATGTCACTCTATCCGGTTGAACACCATTATCAACCATCTGCCGAAGGACCAACTCTGCCATGTCCACTGCTCTGGCCTTGCACAGTGAATCAATAATCGCGGTATATGTCACCACATCAGGCGCAAACCCACGCTGTATCATTTGATCGAATAGATTGTATGCCTGTCTTACTTCGCCTTCCTTAAGTAAGCCGTGGATGACCGTGTTATAGGCCACCAGGTCGGGGGAGCAGCGACCTCGTTGTGGCATCATCTTGAGCAGGTCAAGCGCCTGCTGGCTCCTTGTACTGTCACATAAGCTCTTAAGAACTGTGGTGTATGATATGGCATTAGGCACACAGCCAAACTCGGGCATCTTGTGAAGCAGCGTGTTCACAGCCTCGTCCGTCTGTTTTGCGTAGCAGAGGCACTTGAGGAAGGTGTTGGCGGTGATCTGGTTTGTCTTGAGACCCATCCTGAGGAGGCAGCCGAAGATGCCAAGCCCTAGCTTCGGGTGACGGACGTGGCAACAGCAGTCCATAAGGATATTGTAGCTGTGGGCTGAGAGGGGCACCACCCGCGGGCCAGCTTCTTCCCGGCGGACGCGGTTGAAGAGAGCCACGGCGAGGGCGGGGCCATCTCTGCACGCGTCGGAGGCCGGTGCGTGGGCGAGCGCGGCCAGGAAGGCGTTCAGGAAGCGCTCCGGGACCGGGCTGGCCTGGCGCAGCAATTCATCGAACAGGTGGTGTGCGTCTTCGGGGCGGAGCGTCCCAGCCCTGACGCGCTCCGTGGCCGCGGCAAAAGCGGCGATGGGGGACCAGAAGGCCGGCGGCGGCGCGGTGGGGGAGCGGGGCCGGAGGCGGTGGAGGAGGAACAGGGACAGCGGCGCGGTGGAGTCGATGCGAGGCATCAAAGGCGTAGCTCGTGCCAGACTGCCGTGGAGAGTGGATTGTGGAGTGGAGAGTGGT